>NW_027469865.1:0-57133 GCF_051020765.1 Lasioglossum baleicum | reverse complement strand
ATTAAGGGCGTAAAACCGTTGTAGAACGTTACCTACTCATATAGAGTCAAACATTTTACCGAAGACCTCACCAACCGAAAAAATTGACCGGCTGTATCGAGAGTATAATTTCGTGCTCAGGGAAAGAAATTAGTGTTCATTTCAGAGAAGAGCACCTTAATTTCATGCATGAATTAAAAGATCGAGTGTCAAACAACTCGATCGGCAATTCTTCTGTGAAAGACGATCGGCAAAATCAATAGCTTCAACCATCCTGTGATTCGAAGAGACAAATTAAGTACTCTGGGAGTACTTCCGCTGAAGAGATTTGGCGAGAGATACGTTAATTCCCGGTTTTATTATTACGATATAGCGACAAACCGTTTGAGAGTGTTACCAATTGGTATAAAGTCAATCTTTTTACTGAAGGCCTTATCTTCCGCGAACCACAGCGCCTTCATTGATAGCACAAGTTCGTGTTCAGAGAAGGAAATTAGTATTCATTTCAATGACGGGCTCCTTATCTTCACGTATTAATTAGAATATTGTGGCTTAAGCCGCTCGAGAACATTGCCACCTTCAGTCAGAGACGAACGCCTAAGTCAATAGCTACACGTATCCAGTGATTGTGAGAGTCAAACGAGATATACCAGGAGTAAATGCGCTGTACAGTAATGGCAATAGACACCTTACTACACAGTCTGAACATAAAAGTGAAGAGACAAACAGAGAACATTACCAATTGGTATGAGATCATTCGTATTACCGAAGTCCTTGCCATTCGGGATGCTAACCCGCTGTATCGATAGCATAACTTCCTCTTTAGAGGCACATAATGTTATACATTTCAGTGGCGGCACTTTAGTTTTAATCATGAATTGGATGATAGCAGGTCAAACATTTCGAGAACGATATCACCCATTTTGAAATTTGAACGGCTAAGCCAATAGCTTCACCTATCATGTGATTACAAGGCGTAAACCCGGCAATCCGCGAGTAAATCCGCTGCACTGGATTGGCAACAAACACCCTAATTCACTGTTCGAATATTAAACAAGAGCATCAAACCGATGTAGAACTTTGCCTATTAGTATACAGGCAAACTGTTAACCGATGGCCTTACCTTCCGAGAACATAACTCGCTGTATCGAGAGCATAACATCGTGTTCGGAGAAAGAAGCTAGTAACCATTTCTGTGACGAACACCTTAACTTCATGTACGAATTAGAAGATCGAGCCCCAAACCGCTCGATATCGTTGCCACCTTCTGCGAGAGACGAACGGGTAAGTACATAGCTTCACCTATCCTATGAATCGGAGAGTAGGTCCTGGTATTCCGGAAGCAAGTCCGCTGAAAGCAATTGGAAATAGACACATCAATCCGCGGTGTGTACATTAAAGTAGACAGTTAAACCCTCGCAGAACATTATTCAATTCCATCTTTTCCCGAATACCTTACCTTCCGTGATACTAAGCAGCTGTATCGTGTACATTTCTTCGTACTCAGTGAAACATATTAATATACATTTTAGTGACGCGCACATTATTTACATAATTGTATAGATGAATAATGGGCAAAACTTTTCGAGATAAGTTATCACCTCCTTTGAGGGTCGAACTGCATTGCTAACTGCTTCATCTAGCCCGGTATTCCGATAGTCAAACCTAGTAGTCCGCGTCCATACGCGGCGTACAGTATTGGCATTCGACACGGAATTTCATGGTATTAATATTAGAGAACAGAGGCAGGCCTTTATAGAACGTTCCCTATTTGTATATAGTCGATCATTTTACAGGAGTCCTTCGTATCCAAGAAGCTAATCCGCTGTTTCAAGATTATATCTTCGTGTTCTGAGAAGCAAATTACTATACAGTTCAGTGACGGGTGCATTAATTACATGTATGATTTAGAAGATTGAGGTTCAATCCGTTAGAAAACGTTACCGCATTCTTTGAGATTCGAACAGCTAAGTCAATAGCTCCACATATTTTGTGATTCCGAGTGTGAAACCAGCTAATCCGGGAATAAATCCATTGTACAGTATTCGCAATAAACACCTTAACTCACGGTATGGGTAACAAAGAACCAAGTGAATCCGTTGCAGGACGTTACCTATTGGTATTGAGTCAAACATTTTACTGAAGGCCTTACCTTGTAGAAATCAATCCCCCTGTCGCCAGTGCCTTGCATAGTGTACTCCGAATGAAATTAATAGACCCTTCAACAGACGCACACCTTACGTCCATATAGGAATAGCATTGTCGTGAGTCAAACGGTTCGAGAACGGTACCAACATCTTTGAGAATCGAACGGCGAATTCAATAGCATCACGCATCCTGTGATTCCTAGAGCACAACCAGGTATTCCGCGATTAAATCCGCAGTACAGTATTGGCAATTTGCACCATAGTTCACGATATAAATATTAACGCACATAGTCTAACCATTGTAGAAAGTTACTTATTTGTATAGTGTCAAACATTTTACCGAAGTCCTCACTTTCTGAGCCACAAACACATGGAACCGAGAGTATAACTGCGTGCTCAAAGAAACAAATTAGTATATATTTTAGTGACGGGCGCCTTAATATCATTTATGAATACGGTGATCGAATGTCAAACTATTCGAGTACGTTTCCAACTTCTTTCAGAGTCGAACGTCTGAGTCAATAGCTTCACCTATCCTGTGATTCAGAGAGTCAAACCAGGTATTCTGCGAGTAACGCCGCTGAAGAGGTATGGCAATAGAAACCACTGATCACGGTTTGAATATTCCAGTACGGCGTCAATCCGTTTGCGAATGTTATCAATGTTAATAATGGTCAAACGTTTTATCGAAGGTCTTACCTTCCTTGAACGCCAACGCCTTCAGCGAGAGTGTAAGGTCGTGTTCAGAGAATGAAAGTTGGTACTCATTTTCAGTGATGGGCTCCATAACTTCATGAATGAATTTGAAGTTCGATGGTCAAACAGTTCGAGAAAGTTACCACCTTCATTGACAGTCGGACAGATACGCGACGAGCTTCACCCATCCTGCGATTCCTAGAGACAGACCGGGTGCGCTGCGACTTATCCCATTATTGGACATTATTGGAGTTAGGCACACTACTTCACTGTATAAATATTAAAAGACAGAGATAAAGCATTGTAGACCGTTACGTATTGTTATACAGTCAAACTTTTTACCGACGGCCTGACCTTCCGCGAAGATAACCCGCAGCATCGAGGGTATTACATCGTATTCAGGGAAGCAAATTAATACACACTTATGTGGCGAGTACACAAAATTTATGTATAAATTATATGATCGGGGGAAAAACAGATGGATAACGTTACCACCTTCTTTGACAGATGAACGGCCAAGTCGATAGCTTCACCCATTCCATGATTACAAGTGACATATTAGGTATTCCGGGTGTAAATCCGCTGAACAGCTTCGCAATAGACACTTTAATTCACGGTATGAATATTAAAGTAATGAGTCAAGCCGTTGGAGAAAATTACCTATACGTATAAAGTCATTCTTCTTACCTAATACCTTACTTACTTAAGAGAACCTAATCCGCTGTAACCAGTGCTTTGCCTATTGTTCACAGAAACAAGTCAGTAGACATTATAGCAGAAGCACACCTTATTTTCATGTATGAACAGAGTTATTGAGAGTCGAACCGTTCGAAAACGATCCCATCTTCTTTTAGAGTCGAACTGATAATTCAATAGCTTCACCTACCTTATTATTCCGACAGGCAAACCAGGTGTGCGGGGAGCCAATTGGCTGTACACTATTGGTAATGGACATCTTAACTACGAGTTTGAATATTAAAGTAGAACGTGAAGCCGTTTGAGAACGTTACCAGTTCTAATAAAGTCAAACGTTTTACCAATTACCTTACCTACCGACAAACCTATACCGCAGCAGCGAGTAAACGGAAACAAATTAGTATACGTTGGAGTGACGGACACCTTAATATCACGTATGAATATGAAGGTCGAATGTCAAATTATTCGATTAAGTTTCCACCTTCTTCGATATTCGGACGGCTAAGTGTGTTGATTCACCTCACCTGTGATTCCGAGAGCCAAATCTGGAATTCCGGGAGTAAATCCGCTGAACAGTATTGGCAGTAGACCCATTAAGTCACGGTTTGAATATAAATGTAATGCGTCAGGCCATGTGAGAGCGTTACCAATTTGTATAAAGTCAACAGTTTTACCGATGGCCTTACCTTCTGCGAACCTCAAGCGGCTTCATCGAGTGTATAAATTCGTTTTCAGAGGATGAAATTGGTATTCATTTCAGTATCGCGCACATTAACGTCAGGTGTGGGTCAGAAGATCGAGGGTTCAGCCGTTCGAGAACGTTACTAATTGCTATAAACTCAAACGTTTTACCGACGTCCGTACCTTCCGCGAAACTCACCCGCTTCATCGAGAGTATAACATCGTGTTCAGAGTATCAATCTAGCAGAACATTTTAGTGAGGGGGAGATTAATTTCCTAATGAATAAGAAGATTGAGCGTCAGACCCTTCGAGAACGTTACCACTTTCTGTCTGTGACGAACGGCTAAGTCAATAGCTTCAATTACCCTCCAATTCCGATAGTAAAACCAGGCATTTCGAGAGTCAACAAACTGTACACCATTGGCAATGGAGATATTAAGTAACGGTATGAATATTAAAGTAGAGCGCCAAACACGTGTAGAATTTAACCCATTGGTATAGAGACAAACTCCATGCGAAAAGCCATACCTGCCCCAAAAAAGCCAGCCGCATCGAGAGTATAACCTTCTGCTCAGGAAATCACATTACTTTACTTTTTCGTGACATGCGCGTTAATTTCAGGTACGAATCAGAAGATCGAGAGAAAGGCCACTCAACATAGATACCACCAATTTTGCCAGTCGCGTATCTAAGTCAATATCTTCACGTATCCCGTGAATCCGAACGCCGCACAAGTTACTCCAGGAGTAAATTCGCAGAACAGTATTGGCTCTGGACAGCCTCAATTCACGGTTGGAGTATTAAAGCAGGTCGTCATGCCATTGCGGAACATTACCTGTTCGTGTAGGGTTACATGTCGTACTGAATTCCTTATCATCCGAGAAATAGACCCGCACTATCAGGAGCATAACTCCGCGCTCCGAGGTACGAACTGGTATACAATTTAGTGGCGGCACCTCAAACTCATGTATGAATTACAATATCGAGATTCAAGGTGTTCGAGATCGATGCCACCTTCTGTGAAAAACGAACGTCTTGGTTATTAGCATCACCTACCCTATGTTTCCGAGTGTCAAACCAGGTGTTCCGGGTGTAACTCCGAAGAACAGTGATGGTATTAGACACTTTAGTTCACAGTTTTAATATCAAAGTAGAGCGTCACTCCATTTGAGAATGTCACCAATTGGTATAAAGTCAAACGTTTTACTGAAGACCTTACCCTGCGAATATCTAATCCGCTCTACTGAGAGTGTAACATCGAGTTCAGAGGAACAAACTGCTATACATTATAGGTGACGGGCACTTTAATTTCATGTATAAATATAGAATATCGAGAGTAAAACCGTTCGAGAGCGTCACCACCTTACATGAGAATCGAACACTAGAGTCAATGGCTTAACCTATCATATGATTCCCAGAGCTCAACCAGATATTCCAGGAGTAAATCTGCAGAACGGTATTGGCAATAGACACCTTAATTACCTGTATGAATATTAAAGTAGAGTGTCAAACCGTCGGCCATCATTACCAATTCGTATTAAGTCATTCTTACTACCGAATACCTTACCTTCCTAGAACCCTACTCGCTGAGCCGAGAATATATCATAGTGTACAGTGAAAACAATGCAGCACATTTTAATGACGGGCTCCGTCACTACATATATGTATTATACGATCGAGAGTCAAACCGTTCTCGAACTTTACCACTTCCTCTGAGAATCAAGCGGTTACCTTAATTGCTGCAGCTGTCCTGTGATTCCTTAGAGTCAATCCTGGTAATCCAGGAGTAAATCCGCGTAGCAGTATTGGCAGTGGACACCTTAATTGACGCCACGAATATTACGGTGGAGAGTCAAACCGTTGGTGAACATTACAGGTTGTGTATGTTCATTTTTTTTACAGAATACCTTTCATTCCGAGATAATAACCGGCAGCAGGGAGTGTCATGCCTCGTCTTCAGTGAACCATATTAGTGTTCAAATTAGTGGTACGGGTCCCTTAATTTGATGTATGATTGAGAAGATCTCGCGGCAAACCGTTTCAGAACGTTACCACCTTCTTTTCGAATCGCACATGTATGACAGCAGCCTCACCTATCCTGCGATTCCGAAAGCAATAACAGGTATCACAGAAGTACATTCGTGGAACACTGTTGGAATTAGACACCTTAATTCACAGTTTTAATATCAAAGTAGAGCGTCAAGCTGTTTGAGATCGTTACCAATTGGTACAACGTCATACGCTTTTCCGGATACATTCCTCTACCGAGAACATAACCTGCCGTATTGTGTGTATAACTTCGGGTACAGCGAACAAATTAGTCGAGATCGCCACCAACATCGTTGCGAGTCCCACAGCTACGTCAATTGCATGACCTGTCCTGTGATTCCGAATGTCAAACCCGGTAATCTGGGAGTAAATCCGCTGAAGCGTATTGTCAATAGATACCATAATTCATGGTATGAATATTAAAGGAGGCCGTCATGCCGTTGTGGACAATTACCCATTGATGTTGATTCCAACATTTTACGGAAAGCGTTACCTTCCGAGAACCCTACCCGCCGTATCGAAAGTACATCTTCGTGATCAGAGAAACACATTAGTATACATTTTATGACGGCAATCTTAATTTCATGTATAAATTAGAATATCGATTGTCTAACGGTTCGAGAACGTTGCCACCATCTGTTAGTGTCGAACGGCTACGAATATTGCTTCACATATCCTGAAATTCCGAAAGCCAAACCAGATATTCCGGGAGTAAGTGCGCTGTACAGTATTGGCAATGGACACCTCAATACACGGTTTGAAAATCAACGAAGGCCGTCAAAGCGTTGTACAACATTGCCCACTCGAGGAGAGATAAACGTCACACAGTTTTACCTCACCATCCGTGAATATGACCTGCTGTATCAAGAGTATAACACCATGTACAGAGGTTCGGGGTAGTATAAATTTTAGAGTCGACCACCATAATTTATGTATGAATTAGAAGATCGATGGCCAAACCATTCGAGTCGAGAACGATGCCACCTTCTGTGAGAAACGAACGGCTATGTCAATAGTCTATCGTATCCTGCGATACCGAGAGTCAAACCAGGTATTATGGGCGTAAGTCCGCTGAAGTGTTTTGGATATAGACACCTTAATTCACGGTATGAATATTAACGAACGCCGTCAAGCCGTAGTATCATTACCTCTTGGTGTAGTGTCAAACTTCATACAGAATGCCCTGCCCTCCGAAAAACTAACCCGCAGTCTCGAGAGTATGTCACCGTGTTTAGAGGGACAAATTAGTGTACATTTTACTGTCCGCCACCTGAATTTCATTTACGAATCAGAAGCTCGAGTGTAAAAACGTTCGACAATGTTATCACCTTCTTTGTGATTAAAACGGTTAAGTCAATAGCTTCATACATCCTCTGACTCAGAGAGTCAAGCGATATATTCCGGGAGTATTTGCGCTGTATAGAATTGGCAATAGATCCCTCAATTCACGGTTTGACTATTAAAATAGAGCATCAAAACGTTTGAGAACGTTACCAATTGCTATAAAGTCAAACCATTCACAGAATGGCTTACCAATCTAGAAGCAAACCTGCCCTGTCGAGAGATGCTACGTGTTTAGGGATACACATTTGTAACCCTATTTGTGACGGGGACGCTAATTTCATTACGAATAAGGAGATCGAGGGTGAAACCGCACCAGATCCTTACCACCTTCTGTGAGAGACGAACTGCAGAATCAATAGCTTCACATATCTTGTTGTCCGGAGAGTCAAATGTGGTTTTCCGGGAGTTCAAACCGCTGTAGGACGTTAGGTATTGGTATAGAGTCAAACATTTCACAATGGCTTTAACTTCGTAAAGCTATCCCGCTGTATCGAGAGTATAACTACATGTTCGGAGAAGCAAGTTAGTATGGATTTTAGTGACGGGCATCTTAATTTCAAGTATGAACTATGAAGGTCCAGGTTGAAATCGTTCGTGAACGGATCACCCTCTTCGAGTGTCGAGATACTGAATCACAAGCTACATCTATCCTGTGATTCCGAAAGTAAAAACAAGCATTCCGAAAGAAAATCCGCTGAACTGTGTTGGCAATGGAAACCATAATTCACGGATAGTATATAAAAATAGAGCGACAAACCGATTGAGAAAGCTTCCAATCGGTAAATAGTCAATCGTTTTATTGATGACGTCACCTTTCGAAAGCATAACGCACTGTAATGAGAGTATAACCAGATGTTCAGAGGAACAAATTAGTATACATTTTAGTGACGGGCATCTTAATTTCATGTATTATTATGAAGATCGAGCGCCAAACCATTCGCGACGGTTACCATCCTCCTTGTGAGTAGAACGGTTAGGTCAACACTGTCATCTATCCTGTGATTCCATGTGTAAAACGAGGTATTCCGGGAGTAAATCCGCTGATCAGTATTGGCAATAGACACCTTAATTCACGGCATGAATATTAAAGTATACGGTCAATCCGCTGTAGGGCGTTACCTATCGGCATAGAGCCTAACTATTCGGCGACGGTAGCACCTGCGGAGAGGGTAACCCGCTGAATCGAGAGTATACCGACGTGGTCAGCGAAGCATGTGATTATGCATTTTTGTGGCGGACACCGTATCATCATCAATGAATTACAAAATCCAGGGTTAAAAATTTCTAGAACGTTTCCACCTTCCTTGAGTGTCGAACGGCTGAGTCAATAGCTTCACCTACCCTGTGATACTGAGGTTCTAACCTGGTATTCCGTGTGTAAACCCGCTTTTCAGTATTGGCATTTAAAACCATACTTCCAGGTATAAATATTTATGTACTGGGTCATACAGTTGTGCAAAGTTACTTACTGGTATAAAATCTCACCCTTTACAGAAGGCAGTACCTTCCGATAAGCTAACCTGCGATTACGAGAGTAAAACATCGTGGCCTGAGCAGAGAAATAGTACACATTTCAGTGACGGGCACATTAATTTCATGTATTATTTATAAAGTCGAGGATCAAACCGTTCGAGAACATTACAACCTTCATTGAGAAACGAACGGCTAGGTCCATAGCTTGTCCTATTCCAATATTCGAAGTGGCAAACCATGTATTCCCGGAGTAAATCTTACTAATTTGCTACCTTGAACACTGAGTAAGACACTTGTTTCAGCGGGTTGGGCTTCCCGGAAGGTATGTCCTTCGGTAAAGGGATTGACTCCAAACGAAAAGGTGAAGCTCTATAACCGTCTGATGCTCTACTTTCATATTCATACCGTGCAATAAGCTGTCTATTGCCAATAATATCCAGCGGATGTGCTCCCGGAATGCCTGGTTGACTCTCCGAATCACTGGATAGGTGAAACTTTGACACAGTCGGTCGAATCTGACAGAAGGGGGCATCGTTCCCGAACGGTTTGACACTCGACCTTCTAATCTATACATGAAATGAAGGTGCCCGTCACTAAAATGTATACTAGTTTGACCTCTGAACACGAAGATATACTGTTGATACAGCGGGTTCGCTTCTCAGAAGGAAAGGCATTTCTATAATATCTGACACTATATCAATACGTAACCTCCTCCAAAGCTTCGACTCTGGACTTAATGTTTATACCATGAATAGGGTGTACGATGCCAATATAGCCGATTTACTCCCGAAATTCTTCCTTTGACTTTCGGAATCACAGGATAGGTGAAGCTATTGACATAGCTGCTCGAATCTCAAAGAATGTGGTAACATAGTCGAACGGTTTGACCCTCGAACTTTTAATTCAAACACGAAGATAAGGTGCCCGCCTCTAAAACGAATACTAATTGGCTTCCCAAGGTGCGAAACTATACTCACAATGCGGCAGGTTATCTTCTAGGAAGGTAAGGCCTTCGGTAAAACTTTTGACATTATAGCAATTTGTAACGATCTCAAACGGTTTAACGCTGTTCCTGAACATTCGTACCGTGCATTAAGGTGTCTATTACCTATACTGTTCTGCGGACTTACTCCCGGAATTCCTGGTTTGGCTCTACGAACCAGAGGGTATGTGAAGTTATTGACGTAGCTGTTCGTCTCTCATAGAAGGTGGCAATGTACACGAGCGTGTTGATAGACGATCTTCTAATTCATACATGAAGTTAAGGTGCCCGTCTCCGAAATGGAGACTTATTTCTTGTTCTCAAGACAAAATTATACTCCAGATAAAGCCGCTGATGTTCGCGGAAGATAAGGCAGTCGTTAATGCTTTTGACATTACAAAAATTGGTAACGCTCTATAACGCTCTGACGCACACCTTAATATTCAAACCGTGAATTAAGGTGCCTATTTCCAAAATTTCTCAGCGTATTTGCTCCCGGAATACCTTATTTGGCACTCGAAATCGCAGGATCGGTGAAGATATCAACTTATCCGTTCATCTCTCACAGAAGGTGGCAACGTTCTCGACCGGTTGGGCACTCGATCTTCTAATTCATACATGAAGTTAAGGTGCCCGCGTCTGAAACGAAGACAGATTTCTTTCTCAGAACCCAACGTTACACTCTCGATGAAGCCGGTGCAGTTCGCGTAATGTAACGCCTTCGGCAAAACATTTGACATTATACCAATTGGTGGCGTTCTCAGCCGGTATGACGCTCTACTTTAGTATTGAAACCGTGAATTACGGTGTCTAATGCCAATAAAGTTCAGCGGATTTATTCCCGGAGCACTAGGTTAGACTCTCGCAATTGCAGGACCGGTGAAGGTATTGATATAGCCGTTTGACTATCAAAGAAGGTGGTAACGATCTCGAACGGATTGTCTTTCTGTCCTCTAACTCGAAAATTAAAATAAGTTTCCCGACATAAAACGTATACTAACTTGCACCTCTGAACTCTAAGTTATACTCTCGATCCAGCGGTTAGCATTACGGAAGGTAAGTTCTTCGGTATAGCGTTTCAGATCATAGCAATTGGTTACGTTCACAAACGGCTTGACCCTCTATTTTAATATTCAAACTGTGAATAAAGGTGTCTGTTGCCAGTACTCTGCAGCGGATTTACTCCCGGAATACCTGATTTGACACTCCGAATCACAGGATGGGTGAAGCAGTTGACCTGAGCGTTCGTCTCGCACACATGTTGGTAATGTTGTCGAACGGTTTGACCCTAGACCTTCTAATCCATACACGAAAATTGCGTGCCCATTACTGAAATGCATTGTAATTTCCTTTTCAGAACACGAAGTTATACTCTTGATGCAGTGACTGAGGATCTCCGAAGGTAAAGCCTTCGGCAAAATGTTTAACTCTATTCCAATAGGTAACGATATACATCGATTTGTCTCTGTACCTTAGTATTGATACCGCGAGTTAAGGTCTATTACCAACTATGTTCAGCGGATTCACTCACCGTATCCTTGGCTTTTCCTTCGGGCTCACGGGCTAGATGACGCTACTGACTTAGCCGTTTGGCTCTAATAAAAGGTGGGAACGTTTTCAAGCGGTTTGTCGTTTTACGTGAATATTCAAGCCATGGCTCAGGTGTCTATTCCAATGCAGTTCAGCGGAGTTACTTACGAAATACCTGGTATTACTCTGGTAATCACAGGATAGGTGAAGCTATTGACTTAGACGTACGACCCTCGAAGACTGTCGTGACAATCTCGAACCATTTGATCATCGATCTTCTAATTTATACATGAAATTAAACGGCCCGTCACTAAAATGTACACTAATTTGCCCTCCGATCGCAGTCATATACTCACGATGATGCGGGTGACGTGCGCGGAAGGTAATGTCGTTGGTAAAACTATTAACTTCATAGCTAATGGTAAAGTTCTCAAACGGTTTGATGCCTCTATTTTAATATTCAGACGGAGAATGAAGATGTCAATTACCAACCCTGTTCAGCGGATTTACTCCCGGAATACCTGGCCTGACTCTCAGAATGACAGGATGGTTAAAGCTATTGATTAAGCCATTCGTCTCTCACAGAAAGTAGCAACGTTCTCGACCAGTTTGAGCCGCGGTCTTGTAACCCATACACGAAGTTTAGGTGGCTGTCACTAAATTGAAGACCTATTTCTTCTTCTGAACACGAAGTTATATTCTCGGCGAAGCCGGCGAAGATCGCAGATAGTAACGCCTTCGGTTAAACATTTGCCATTAATCCAATTGGTGACGTTCTCAAACGGCATCACGCTCTACTTTACTATTAGAACAGCTAATTAAGGTGTCTATTACTAATACTGCTCAGCGGATTTTCTCTTGGAACACCTGGTTTAACCGTCGGAATCGCAGGATAGGTAAAGCTATTGTCTCATCAGTTCCGCTCTCAAAGAGGGTGGTAACGTTCTCGAAGGGATTGACCCTTTATCTTCTAATTCATACATGAAGTTAAGGTGCCCGTCGCTAAAATTCGTACTACCTTACTTCCCTCGCCACGAAGTTATACTCCAGATTCCGCGAGTTAGCTTCTCGGAATGAACGGCCTTCAGTTGATAGCTTGACTTTATACGAACTGGTAATGCTCTCAAACGGTTTCACGCTCCACTTTAATATTCCAACCGTGATTGAAAGTGTCTATTTACAATACCGTAGAGCGAATTTACTCCGGAAATACGTTGTTTGTCTCTGGGCACCATATCGTAGGTGAAGCTGTTGACTTAGCTTGCAATTGTCAAAAAAAGTGATACCGTCCCCGAACAGTTTAACGCACGATCTTCAGACTGATACACGTAACTAAGGTGCTTGTCACAAAAATATATACTACTTCGTTTCGCTGAAATTGAAGTTATACTCTCGATGCAGCTAGATGGGTTCTCGGAAGGTAAGGCCTTCGTTAAAGAGTTTGAATCCATACCAAAGGTAACGTTCTCCAACGGCTTGAATCTGAACTTTAATATTCATAACGTGAATTAGTGTGCCTACTGCCAATACTGTTCAGCGAATTTACTACCGGAATGCCTGGCCTGACCCTCGTAATCACAGGACGGGTGAAGCTATTGACTTAGCCGTTCGACTCTCACAGGAGGTGGGATCGTATTCCAACGGTTCGACATTCGACTATGCTATTCGTACTCGAAAATATGGTGTACGTCTGCTAAAATGTCTACTAATTTGTATCCGTGAGCACTAAGCATGATACCCGCTACCATTGGATCAGTTCTGGGAAGGTAAATTATTCGGTATATTGTACTCCATTATACCAATTTGTTATGTTCTCCAACGGATTGACTCTCTACTTTACATTCAAACCGTGAAATAAGGTATTTCTAGCCCATATTGTTCAGCGGACTTACACCTCATATAGCAGGTTTGACTCTCCGAATCACATAATAGGTGAAGCTATTGTCTCAGCCGTCCGACTGTTAAAGAAGGTGGTTACATTCTGCGCCGGTTTGACTCTGTCCTTTAATATGTATACCGTGAAGTAGGGTATCAATTACCAATACTGTTCAGCTGATTTTAATCCCGGAATACCTGGTTTGGCTCGCGGAATCACTGCATAATTGTAGCTATTGCCTTAGCCGTTCGATCCTCATGCATGATGGTAACGTTCTGAATTGGTTTGACACACGATCATCTAACTCAAAGGGGAATTTAAGTTTCACGACACTAAAATGTATTCTCATTTGTTCCTCGTAACTTGCAATTATACCTACGATACTGCGCCTTATGTTCTCGGAAGGTAAGGAGTGCGATGGAAAGTATGACGTTGTACCAATTGGTATCCTTTTCAAACGTTCTGACCCTCTCCCTAATCATTCATAACGTGAACTTAGGTGTCTACTGCCTACATAATTCCACGGATTTACTCCCCTAATGACTGGTTTGACACCCGGAATCACAGGATGGGTGAAGCTTTTAACTTGGCTGATCGCCTCACGCAGAGTGTGGTATCGTCCTCGAACGGTTTGACTATCCATCTTCTAAGTCATATATGAAGTTAAGATGCCCGTCACTAAATTGTAAACCAATGTGTTTCCCTAAACACGTAGCTATACTCTCAATACGGCACGTTAGCTTCTCGTGCAGTAAGGCATTCGGTGAAACGTTTGTCATCATAGCAATTAGTAACATTCTCATACGACGTGACGCTCAATTTCAATATTCTCTCTGCGAATTATGGTATCCATTGCCAATACAATACAGCGGAGTTACTCCTTGAATACCTGGATTGACTCACGAAATCGTAGGATCCGTAAAATTATTGACATCGCCGCTCGTCTCTCACAGAAGGAGGTAATGTTCTCGAACGGATTGACCCCCGATCTTCGAAATCATACATGAAATGAAGGTGCCCATAAGTACAGTGTATATGACTTTTCTTCCCCGAACAGGAAGTTACACCCTCGATACAGCTGGTTATCTTCTCGGTGGGTGTGGCTTTCGGTAAAATGTTGGACTCTATACCAATAAGAATTATTCGTGAACGGTTTGACTCTGCACTTTAATATTTACACCCTGAAATAGGGCGTCTAATGCCAATACTGATCAGTGGACTTACTCACGGAATACCTAGGTCTCTCTCAGAATGGCTGGATAGGTGTTACTATTGACTTAGCCGTTTGATCCTCAGAGAAGGTGGTACCGTTCTAAAATGGTTTGACACTCAATCATCCAATTTACACATGATATTATGGTGACTGTCACTAAAATGAATGCTCATTTCTATCACTGTAAAGGATATTATACCCACGATACTGCGCCTTATGTTCTCGGGAGGTAAATTATGCGATGAAGAGTATGACGTTATAATAGTTGGTAAACGCCTCAAACGGTTTCACTCTCTATTTTAATTTCCATACCGTGAATTAAGGTGATTATCGCCAGTTCTCTACAGAGGATTCACTCCAGGTATACCCGACTTGACTATCGGAATCAAGGGATACGTGAGATTATTGATACTGCCGTTCGACTCTCAATGACGCGGTGACATTCTGCAACGGCTTGACACTCGATGTTCTAAGTCATGCACGAAACTAAAGCGCCCGTCACTATAATGTGTACTAATTTGTTTCACTGAACACGAAATTATGCTCTCGCTGAAGCTGGTGAGATTCGCGGAAGGTTATGTATCCAGTAAAATGATTGAAATTATAGGCATTGGTAACCGTATCAAACAGTGTGACGGTCTACATTAATATTCAAAGCGTGAATTATGTTGTCTATTGCCAATAGTGTTGAGCGTATTTACTCCAGGAATACATTGCTTGGCTCTTTGAATTTTGGAATAGGTGAAGCTATTGACTTAGCCGGTCGCCTCTCACTGAAGGTTGTAACGCTCTTCCATCGATTTGACACAATATGCTAATTCATACCTGAAATTATGGAGCACGTCACTAAAATTTATTCCAGATCGTACCTCTGAACACGGCGTTATCCCCTAGGTACAGGGGGTCAGTTTTTCGGAGGGTTAGGCGTTCTGCAGGAAATTTAACCCTACACGAATATGGAATGTTATGCAATGTCTCCACGGCCTTCCTTAATATTCATTCCGCGAATTAAGATGTCTATTGCCAAGACTGTTTAGCGTATTTACCACCGGAATTCATGGTTTGACTCACTGTATCACAGGTGAGGTGATGCTATTGACTTAGCCGCTCGTATCACAGAGATGGTGACATTGTTCTCGAACGGCTTGGTTCTAACTAATTCCATTCACAAGTGAGAATAAGTTGTCAGCCTCCTAAAATGTCTACTAACTTCTTTCCGTGAACACTCAGCTAGGTACTTTTTACAGCGGTACAGGTTCTCGGAAGATATAGTATTGGGTGAAAAGTATTACTTTATTATAATTGATAATGTTCCCCGGCGGTTTGACTCCGTGCCAAAACATTTATAACTCGTATTAACTAGTCTATTGCCAATACACTTCAGCGGATGTACTCTCGGAGTACCTGGTTAGACTCCCGCAAGCACAGGATAACTGAAGCTACTGACTTGGCCTTTAGACTCTCACAGATCGTGGTAACGTTCTCAAACGGCATGACCCGCGATCTTCTAATTCATACGCGAGGATAAGGTGTCCGTTACTGAATTGTATAAAAATTTCCGTTCCTGAACACGATGTTACAGTCTCGCATGCGCAGGTCAGGTACTCTGAATGTAAGAACTTCGGTAATATGTCTGTGTTTGTAGCAACTGTTAATGGACTGAAACAGATAGACAAACTACTTAAACATAAAACCGTGACTTAAGTTGTCCATACCCAATACTGTTCAGCGGATTTAATCCCCGACAACCTGGTTTAACATTCGGAATCACAGGATAGCAAAAACTACTGTCTTAGTCGTTTGACCTTCAGAGAAAGTGGTAATGCTCTGGAACGGTATGACCCTCTATCTTATTATTCATACATGAAGATAAGGTACTCGCCACCAATATGAATATTAATTTATTAATCTCAACACAATGCAAGACACTCCATGCAGCAGGTTATGTTCAATGTTCAGTGTTGCCCGACGATTTGACTTCCTCCACTGCCAATGCTGTACAGCGGATGTAATCCTAGGATGCCTGGTTTGACACTAGGTATCTCCGGATAATTGAAGGTATTGACGTAGCTGTGCCACTCTCAAATAAGTTTGCTTCGCTCAAGAACGGTTTGCCCTCGATATTTCTATATATGCATGAATATAATTTGTCCGTCTGCTAAAATATCTAACAATTTTATTACGTGCAAACTAAGGGACACAATCGCTGCAGCGGTTTGGTTTCACGGAAGGTGAGGAATTGGGTCAAGAGAATGACTTTACTCCAATAGGTAACATTCTCCGACAGTTGGACTCCCTATATTAATATTCATACCGTGTTGGAAGGTGTCAATTTCTAATTCTGTTCAGTGGATTTAATCCCGGAATGCCATGATTGACTCTCGGAATCTCAGGATAGATGAAGCTATTGACATAGCCGTTTGACCGTCAAAGATGGTGGGATCGTGTCCAAACGGTTTGATTCCCGATTATTTTATTCATTCATGAAAATAAGATGTCCGCCTACTTAAATGTCCACTAATTTGTTTCCGTGTGCACTAAGCATGACATTCGCTACAGCGTGTTAGGTCCATGGAATGCAAGGTATTCCGTAAATATTATGACTATAAAAATTGGTTATGTCCTCTACATGTTGGCTCTCTAATTTAATATTCAAATTGTGATCTCAGATGTCTATTGCCAATACTGTTCAGCGGATTTACGCCTGAAATGCCAGGCTTGACTCTCGGAATCATAAGAATAGTTAAAGCTATTGACCCAGCCGTCGACTCTCGAAGAATCTGGTAAGGTTCTCGAACTGTTTGACACTAGATTTTCATATTGATACATGAAATTATGGTGTCCGTTTGCTAACATGTCTACTAATTCGATCCAGTGAACCCAAAGCAAGACAATCGCAACAGCGGCTAGCGTTCTCGGAATGTAAGGTATAGGTTAAAAAGAATGACTTCATACCAATTGGTAATGTTCTCGTCAGTTTGAGTTTCAACCTTAATATTCATGCCGTGAATTACGATATCTATTGCCAATATTGGTCAGCGCATTTTGGCCTTGGATACGTGGTCTGACTCTCGCAATCACAGGAAGGGAGAAGCTATTGACATAGATGTGGAGATTTCAAAGAAAGTGATATCGTTCTGCAATGGCTGGACTCTCTATCTTGCTATTCATACATCAAGAAAAGCTGTGCGTCTGCCAAAAGGTCTACTAACTGCTTTCCGCTGGCACTAATCATAACACTCGATACAGCGGGTTCGGTTCTAGGAAGGTGAGGTATTCTGTAAATATTATGACTTTATAATAATTGGTTACGACCTCCAGCGGTTTGGCTCCCTACTTTATTATTCATACCGACAATTAAGGTGTCTTTTGCGAATACTGTTCAGCGGATCTACTTCTGGAATTCCAGGCCTGACTCTCGGTATGACATGATAGGTGATGCTGTTGACTTTGCTCAAACTGCGAAATAATTTGTCTAGTCCCAATTCCGTTAAGAGGACTTACTTCTCGGTTTTCCAGGGTTGACTCTCGGAATCACGGGATAGGTGAAGTTATTCACTTGGCCGTTCCATTCTCAAAGGGGGCGGTAATGTTCATGATCAGTCTGTGTTCCGAACTTCTAATGCATACACGAAATTAAGGTACCCGTCACTAAAATGTCTACTAATTTGCTTCGCGGAACACGAAGTAATGCCCGCAATAAAGCGGGCTTGCTTCTCGGAAGGAATAGCGTACGGTAGAAAGTTAGACTGTATACGAATGGGTAAAGTTCAACAATGTCTTGACCTCCTGCTATAATATTCGAACAGTGAATGATGGTACGGCAAATCGAGCAACACTACTGTATGGTCTCCGTTAATTTCTTAAGACATGATTTTGAACCGCAAGCAATTCTGTCTCATTTTTATATTTATATACAGATACTGCAATTTACGGTTATGGTCATTACAATTTTTTTCGAGATTGTCTATTGTTAGTTGAAAAAATTGTATTTCTGAATACAAGTGTCGTTGGAACTGGTTCAGTGCACGTTTATGACGTTATTTTGTTAAACTTATTGATATTTTACATGATTGTCTGTATACGTAGCTACGCTTCCGGCGCGACACGAATGGACTGAAGTTGCAGATGCCTTCGGTTGTCGGAACGGCACTGCTGGATGGTCATCGTCAATTTCATTAACCTTGATTTGGTTCCGAATGGATTTCATCCCAGTCTTCCATTTTTATATACATCATGCAATTTTCTCTTCGGATATCTTCGATTTCTTCCATAATTTGCTGTTTGAAATTTCAAAAACTAGTATTTCTTAGTAAAGGTGTCCTTGAAAATAGTTGAGTGCACGATTATAACATTATTTTGTTATATTTATGTTTATTGTACATGATTGTCTGTATACGTACCTACGCAACCAGAGGAACACGCCTGAACTGCTCTTGTAGGTGCGTACGGCAGATCGAAGCGGCATATTGGATGAACTTCGTTAATTTCTGTAACCATGATTTTACTCCGGATGAATTTTTTACTGATTTTTTCATTTATTTATACATTCTGTTATTTACTGTAATGATATTTTCGATTTTCTTCGAAGTTTTCAATTGTTATTTTAAGAAATTGTATTTCCTGGCAAAACTGCCTTTAGAAATAGGTGAGTTTAGGCTTATGACATTATTTTGTTTAACTAACTGTTATTGTGTATGATCGTCTGTATACGTACCTAAGCTGACGGAACAACACGCCTGGGGTGCACTTGTAGTAGCGTTCGGTACATCGTAGCGACACTGCTGAATGATTATCGTTAATTTCTCCAACCTCGATATTGTATCGTTTGCATTTTTTCCCATTTTTCCATTTATTGGTACATACTGTAAGTTACTGCTGTGATCTGTTAACTTCTCCTAAAAAATACAATTTCTGAAACAAAAAATTCGAGGGTTTGAATATAATCGGAAATATCATAACAGTAGATCACAGAATGTAGTAATAAATAGTGAATATCGAAAGAATGCATTCGGCACAATATCAAGGTTATAGAAATTAACGAAGATAATAGCGTAGTGTTGGTCCGATATGCCGAACGCACATGCAAGACCATAACAGGCGCGTCGCTCCGGAGGAGTATGTTCGTATAAAGACAATTATGTAAAATAAAAATAAGTTTCATCATAATACTGACATAAACGTACACTCGACTAATTCCAAAGACACTTTCAATGGCAAATACAATTTATGAAAATAAAAATTTGATAGTTTGAAAGAAATTGAAAATATCACAACAATAAATTACAGTATGCATAAATAAATGGAATGCTGGAAAAAATGCATACTCTACAATCTCAAGACTAAAGAAATTAACCTAGACCATCCAACAGTGCCGCTTTGATTTGCGGTACGCAACTAGATGACCACTACAGCCGCGTTGCTCGGTAAGCGTGGGTACCTATACACACAATCGTATAAAATAACAATAAGATTTAAAGACTGATGTCACAAACGCACACTGAACTAATTCCAAAGTCACTTTTACTGAAAATTACAAATTTATGGACAAAGGACTAAAATTTTTTAAACAATTGAAAATACCAATGCAATAAATACGAGTCAGCATAAATAAATGGAAGATTGGGAAAAAATTCATACGGTACTATATCAAGGTTACAGAAATTATCAAGTATCATCGAGTAGTGCCGCTCCAATCTGCTCTACCCAACTGCAATACGTCGCCAGTCGTCTCGCTCCGGCACCATAGTTACGTATACAGACCATGAGAAAATAACGTAAGATATAACGAACTATTATCATAAACGTATAGAGCACCGTGTAAGATGCCAAAAACCTTAACAAGATATTGCCATAAACATAAACAAATTCAAAAGGCGCGTATACTAAAGAATTCAGGTCCTTGTATTTAAATTTATGAATTTTGAAAAGAATTGGAGAAATGATTACAGTAGAATGCTATATGTAGAAATGAATAGAAAAATGTAAAAGAATGCATACGGCACAATCTTATGGATAAAGAAATAAACAAAGACCATCCAGAAGAACCGCTTCGATTTGGCATTCACAACTGCAAGTCCTCGCCTGTGGTGTTGGTCCGGGAACGTAGGTTCGCAAACAGAATGTCATATAAAATAGCAATATGTAACAAACAGATGACGTTAGCGTACACTCTAGTAATTACAAAGTCACCTCTATTAGGATATAGAATTTCTTAAAATAAAAATAAAAATTTGGTAGAAAATCGAAAATAATATGACAGTAAATTGCAGAATGTATAAATAAAGTAAAAATTGGGAACAAATGCATAGAAATAATCAGGAAAGTGCGAATGAATTGTTACGGTACTATATTGAGTATATTGAAATTAACAAAGACCATACAGTCGAGTAGCTCCGACCTACCGACCGCAACTACAAGGCCACTTAATTCGTGTTGCTGCAGAAGCGTAGGTTTGTATTCAGACAATCATATTATACAACAGAAAATTAAACAAAATATTTGCATAAATGTAGACTTGCCCAATAGAAAAGGGATTTTTACTATGCAGTACAAATTTTTAATTTAAAAACCGGAAATTATTAAAAAATTGAAAATAGCATAACCGTAATATACAGCATGTAAAAATAAATGGAAGACTGGGACGAGATCCATACGATACAGTATTATGGTTGCTGAAATGAACGAAACTCATAGAGTAGTGTCGCTCGGATATACGGACCGCAACTGCAAGACTACTCCACACCTGTCGCGCTGCAATCGAGGTACGAATACAGAGTATTCGAGAATACATGTGAAATAAGAAGAAGCATAAATCAATATTGTCACAATTGTAAACTCCACTAATTCCATAGACACTTTTCCTGAAGAATACAGTCTTTGAACATATAGACTGGAAGTTATGAAACAAATCGAAAATATCTTAAAAGTAGATTGCAGTATGTGTTAATAAATGGATGGCTGGGATAAAATGCATACGGTACAAAGTCCTGGTTATGAAATTAACGAGGACCATCTGGTAGTGTCGCTTGGATCTGTTGAACGCAAATTCAAAATAACTCCTACAGTGTAGTATCGGTAGCGTATACCGACAATCATATACAATAACTATATGTATAATAATACAATGTTATAAACCTACACTGAACTCATTCAATAGACTGGTTTCCTCCTTAATACAATTTTTGTAACTAAAGCCTGGAAATTATGAAAAAAATCGAAAAAATTATAACTATAAGCTAGAGTATGTAGATGTAAATAGAAAACTGAGAAAGAATTCTTACGGGACATTATTACGCTTAACCATATTAACAATGACCATAGAGTATTGTCCCTTATATCTGCCGTACGTAACTAGGAGAACACTCCAGTCGTGTCGTTGCTGCAGCGTATGTTCGTGAACAGACAATCGCATTATACATCAACAAATTCAACAAAATATCGGTATAAACGAACACGTAACCAATTCCAATGACACTTTTTCCATAAAATATAACTCACGAAATTAAATATTGGGAATTTTGAAAGTGATCGAAAATATTATAACAGTAAATTACAGTAAATGAAAATAAATGGGAAACTGGGAAAAATGCATATGTTACAAAATGAAGGTCATAGACCATATCGTAGTCCTTCCAGCAGTGCCGCTTCGTTCTGCCGTACGCTACTACAAGACCTCGACCCTCAAACAGCGTTGGTATATACATAGACCATCGTATAAAAAAAGAATAAGTTCAGCAACATATTGACACAAACGTACACTCATCTAATGCCAAAGACACTGTTATTAAGAAACAGAATGCTTTGAACTAAAAATTGAAAATATTGAGAAACATTGAATATATCACTTCAGTAAATTACAGTTAGTTAAACTACAAGGAAGACTGCAGAATAGTCTCTGCAATATAATATCCTGGTTATAGAAATTAACGAAGATCATTCAGTAGCATGGCTCCGATCTACCAAACACAACTACGAGGTCATTCCAGTCGTGTGGCACTGGAAGCGACGGTATGTACACCGACAATCATATAAAATAACAATAAGATTATCATAATATTATAATCATAAACTCAACTAACTCAAAAGACAATATTACTACGGAATACAACTCTCATAATTGAAAATTGACAATATTGAAAAAAAAATCGAAGAAATGAAAGCAGTAAATTACTGTACGATTAAATAAATGGATGACCGGGATTAAATGCATACCAAACAGAATTAAGTTTAACAAAATTTAGTGCGACCCTCCAGTAGTGCCGCTTCGATCTGTCGTACGCTAATACAGGACATCACCATTAGTGTCTCTCCGGCAGCGTAGGTAGGTATACAGACAATCATATTAAATACTAATAAGGTCAACATAATAATGTCATAAATGTCGACGCAACAAATTCCAATGATGCTTTTACTATCAATTTCAATTTTTTCAACGAAAAATTGAAAATATCGGAGAAAATCGAAAATATCGTAACAGTAAATGAAAGTATATACAAATAAATGCAGACTGGATAAAATGCATGCGGTACAATATCTAGGTTAGAGAAATTAACGAAGATCACACAGTACTGCTGCTTTGCTCTGCCGTACGCAACTACAAGACATCGCCAGTCGTGTTACACTGGCACCGTACGTTCGTATAGAGGCAATCATATAAAATGACAATAAGTTTAAAAGAATCGTGTCATAAACGAATACTCGATTAATTCCAAAGACACTATTACTGAGAAATACAATTTCTTAAAATTAAAATTGAAAATTACGAAAAAAAATCGAAAGTATCACAACAGTAAATTACAGTATGCATAAGTAAATGGAACACTGGGGAAAAATTTATACGGTACAACATCAGGCTTAAATAAATTAATGAAGACCATCGAGTAGTGCCGCTCCGATCATGTGAACGCAACTACAGCATAATTCCAGCCGAGTCGTGCAGAAACCGTAGGTACATATACAGACATCCGTATAAAATAACAATATGTATAACGAAATATTGGCATAAACGTACACTCAACTATTTCCAGATAGAATTTTACTAAGAAATACAATTTTTGAAATTATCAATTGGAATTTTGGAAGAAA
Source organism: Lasioglossum baleicum (assembly GCF_051020765.1). NCBI lineage: Eukaryota > Metazoa > Arthropoda > Insecta > Hymenoptera > Halictidae > Lasioglossum > Lasioglossum baleicum. Next base: position 33,379 of record NW_027469865.1, on the reverse strand, counting down.
TCGAGAATATCAGAACAGTAAATAACGATATGTAGAATTAAACAGAAAAGCGAATAAAATGCATACGTTACGATAACATGATTAAAGAAATTAACGAAAACCAGCCAGTATTGTCGCTCCGAACTGCCGAACACAACGGCAAGTCCACTTTTGTCTAGCCGCACCGGATGCGTATGTATACATAGAGGCAATCATATAAAACAGCAATAAGATTAGCAAAATATTGTCATAAACGTACCTCACATAATTCCCAAGACACATTTACTGAGAAATACAATTTTTTATATTCACAATTGGATATTTGGAAGAAAATCGGAAATAACATATGTGTAAATTGCGGTATCAAGAAATAAATAGAAAACTGCGAAAGGTGCATACGGTTCAATATCAAGGTTAAAGAAGTTAACGTATATCATTCCCTAGTTTCGCTTCGATCTAACGAACGCAAATACAGGATCACACTAGCCGTGTCGCTCCGACAGCGTAGATACTTATACTGACAATCATATAAAATAACAATATTTTTAACAGGATAATGTCATAAACGTACACTCAACTAATTTCAAAACAAATATAGTTTTTTACATAAAAATTGAGAATTGCGAACGAGAACGAAAATATAACAGGAGTAGAAGGCAGTATATATAAATAAATAGAAAACTATGACAGAATGCATATGGTACTAAATCAAGGATAAGGAATTGACTGAAACCATACAGTAATGCCGCTTTGACCTGCAGTGTACAACAACATGACCTCGATATATCTTCATCTAATCTGTGATAGCATGAGTATAAGCAGGTATTCCGGGCGTAAATCCGCTGAACAGTATTGGCAATCGACACATTATTTCACGGTTTGAATAGAAATGTAAAGCGTCAAACATTTGAGAGCATTGCCAAATTGTATAATGCCAAACACCTTGCCGATGGCGTTTCCCATAGAGGAGCAATCTCGCCGTGTCGAAAGTATAACTACGTGTTCAGAGAATGAAATTGGTATTCATTTCAGTCACGGGCACCGTAACTCCATGCACGAATGAGGAGATCGACGCCCAAACCGCACGAGAACGTTGCCACTCTCGGTGAGAGAAGAACGGCTAAGTCAATAGCTTCACCCACCCTCCGATTGCGAGAGTCAAGCCAGCTGTACTGGGAGTATATCCGCTGAAAGTTATTGGCAATAGTCACAGTTATTCCGGGTATGAATATCACAAAGTACTGAGTCAAACTGGTTGATGAATGATACGTATCGGTATAGAGTCAAAACTTTTACCAACGGTCGTACCTTCCGAGAAACTAACCCGCTGTGTCGAGAGTATTCTTTCATGTTCACTAAAACAAATTAGTACACATTTCACTGACGGGCACCTTAATTTCACGTGTGTATTAGAAAATCGACATTCAAATCGTTGAAGAACATTACCAACTTGTTTGATATTCGAACGCCTAAGTCAATAGCTTCACCTATCTTGTGATTCGGAGAATCGAACCAGGTATTCCGGGGGTAAGTCGGCTGAAGTGTATTGGCAACAGACACCGCAATTAACGGTTTGATTATTACAGTAGAGCGTCAATCCGTTTCAGTACGTTACCTATTGGTACAAAAGTAAAATGCTTTACCGAAGATTTTACCTTGCGCGAACCTCACCCGCGTCATCGAGAATGTAACTTCGTGTTCAGAGAAATACAATAGTATACATTTTCATGCCGGCCACTGTAATTTCATGTATGTGTTAGAAGCTCGAGGGCAGACAGTACGAGAACATTACCCACCGCTTTGAGATTCGAACGGCAAAGACAACAGCTTCACCTACGATGTGATTCCGTGAGTCAAACCAGGTATTCTGGGATTAAATCCGCTGTACATAATTGGCATCACACACCATGTACCACGGTATAAATATTAAACTCCAGAGTCAAACTGCTGTGGAACGTTACGAGTTTCCATAGTGTCAAACTTTTTACCGAAGGCGTTACAGTCCGAGAACCCATTCTGCTGTGGCGATAGCCTGTCTTAGTGTTAACCGAAACAAATTAGTAGACATCTTATGAGACGAAAATATTATTTTTAGTTATGGATAGAATAATCTAGATCCAAATCGTTCGTGAACGGACCCATCAACTTCTCTGATAATGGAACGGCGAAGTCAACAGCGACACCCGTGCTGAGATTCCTAGTGGTAAGCCAGGTATACATGGAGTGAATCCGCTGAACGGTATTGGCAATGGACATACTAATTCCCGAGATGAACATTAGAGTACTGTACTTTGTACTGGTTTGACACTCCAATTCACTAGGTAGGTGAAGCTTTTGACTCCGCCTTTCGACTCACAAAGAGGCTGCTAACGATCTCGAATGGGATGTCCCTCGATATTTTAATTAATCTATGACGTTAATGTGCCCGTCAATAAAATGTGTATTAATTTGCATCTCTGAATATGAAGTTGCACTTGATGGAGTGGGACATTTTCACAGACTGTATGGTATTCAGTAAAAAGATTGCCTTTTTACAAATTTGTAGCGTTCTCAACCGGTCTTACGCTCTCAGTTAATTTTCAAACCGTAAATTAAGGTGACTATCACCAACACTGTACTTCGCATATACTCTCGGAACATCTGGTTTCACTGTCGGACTCGCAGGATCGGTGAAGTTATGGAGATAGCCTTTCGTCTCTCAAGCATTGTGGTAACGTACGCGAACGGTTCGGCGCTCGATCTTCTACATAAAACGTGAAATTGAGGTGACGGTTACTTAATTGTTTACTAATTTACGTCTTTGAAAACGAAGTTATACTCTCGATCGTGTGGATTGACTTCTCGGGAGGTAAGGCCATCTGTAAGAAGATAAATCTATAGGAATAGGTGACGTTATACAGCAGTTTGACTGTGTACGTTAATATTCATTCCGTGAATTAATGTGTTCATTGCCACTTCTGTACAGGGCATTTACTCCTGCTGTACCTGGTTTTGCTCTCGGTATCATAGGATAGGCGATGCTATTGACTTAGCCGTTAGGCTCCCAAGGAACACGGGTGTGATCTCGAACGGCATTACAATCAATCTTAATTCATATATGAATATAAGGTGTACATCTGCCATATTGTCTACTAATTGGTTTCTGTGAGCAGTGAGCATGACACTGACTACAACGTGTTAGGTTCAAGGAAGGTAATGTATTCGGTAAATAGTTTGACTCTATACCAATTGGTAATGTTCTTCGACAGATTGCCCTCCTGCTTTAATATACGTACCGTGAATTAAGATGACTATTGCCAATAGTGTACAGCGGAATGACTCCCGGAATATCCGATTTGACTATCGGAATCACAGGATAGATGAATCTATTGACATAGGCGTACGACTCCCAAAGAAAGTGGGAATGGTCTCTTATGGATTGACACCCAATATTCTTATTCATTTATGAAAATATGGTGTGCCTCTGCTATAATATATACAAACTAGTTTCCGTGATCACTAAGCATGACACTCGCTCCAGCGGATTATTTCTAGGATGGTGATGCGTTCGTTAGAAAGAATGACTCTATACCAATTTGTAATGTTCTCCGATAGATTGACCTTCTACTTTAGTATTCATACCGTGATCTAAGGTGTCCATTGCCAATACCGTTCAGCGGATTCGCTCACGGAATGTATGATTTGACTACCGGAATCACAGGGTTGTTATAGCTATTGATTTAACCGTTCGTCTCTCACAGCAGGTGGCTACGTTACCGAATGGTTTAACACTCGGTTCTGTAATTCATAAATGAAATTAACGTGCCTGTCACTGAAATGAGTACCAATTTCTGCCATTGTACTCGAAGATATACCCTCGATACGGCGGGTTAGCTTCTCGGTCGCTAATGCATTCGGAAACATGTTTGACTTCATAGCAATTGTATCGTCCTTATACGGTGTTACGCTCCATTTTAATAGCCAATCCGCGAATTAAGTAATGTATTGCCAATATTGTACATCGCATTTACTCCCGGAATATCTCATTTGATTTTCTGAATCACTCCATGTATGAAGCTATTGGCATAGCTGTTTGAATCTCAAAGTAGGTGGCAACTTTCTCGAACGGTTTGACCATTGATCATCCTATTCATAATGGAGCTAAGCTCCCCGTCACAAAATGTCATCTAATTTGATCCACGGATCACAAAGTTTTACTCTCGATGCAGCTGATGATGCTCTCTGAATGTAAGGCCGTCGGTAAAAAGGTGGGCTCTGTAGCAATAGGTATCGCTCTACAACGGTTTCCCGCCTTTCTGCGGATTTACCCCTGGAATGCCAGACTTGACTCTCGGAATCACATCAAAATTTGAAGCTATTGATTCAGACCTTCGAATATTAAAGAAGGTGGAAATGATCTCGAAGAGTTTGACACCCTATCCTCTAATGCATGTTTGAAATTAAGGTGTGCTTCTGCCATAATATCTACTAATTTGTTTGCGTGGACAGTAAGCGAGATGCACACTACAGCGTGTTAGGTTCTCAGAAGGTAGGGTATTTGGTAGAAAGAATGATATAATAGGAATTGGAAATTATCCGCAACGGTTTGATTCTCCTCCTTAATATTCAAACCGTGAATTGAGGTGACTATTATCAATACTATTAAGTGAAATTACATTTGGGATACCTGGTATGATCCGCGGAATCAAAGGATTGGTGAAGTTATTGACTTATTCTTTCGAATCACAAAGAAGGCTGCAACGTTCTCGATCGGATTGACACTCGATCATCTGACACATACGTGAAATTACGGTGCCAGTCAATAAAATGTAGACTAACGTCTTCCTCTGAACTCGCATTTATGCTCTCGATACAGCGGGTTAATTTCTCGTACGGTCAGTGCATGGGTACAAACATTGACGCTATAACAATTGGTAATGTTCTCAGAGGGTTTATTACTCTACCTTAGTGATCAATCCGCGAATTGAGGTGTCTATTGCCAGAACTATTAAGCGGATTTACTCATGGAAAACCCGGTTTGACTTTGGGAATAACTGGATAGGTGAAGCTATATTTACTTAGCCGTTCGATACTCAAAGATGGAGGTAACATTTGCGAACGGTTTAACGCTCGATCTTCTAATTTATACATGGCAATAGGGCACACGTCATTAAAATGTATACTAATTTTCTTCTCTGGACACGAATTTATACTCTCGATACAGCGGGTTAGCTTCCAGGAAGGTAAGTTTTGACTCTATAACAATATGTGAAATTCTAAAACGGTTTGACTATGTACGTCAATATTTATACCGCGAAATATCGTGCCAAATGCGAATACTTTTCAGCGGATTGTCTCCCGGAATACATGATATGACTATCGGAATCACAGGATAGGTGAAGCTTTTGTCATAGCTGTTAGACTACCAAAAGATGGTGGGAACGATCTCAAGCGGATTGGCACTCGGTATTCTAATTCATATATGAAAATAAGTTGTGCCTCTGCTCTAACGTCTAGTGAATGGTTTCCGTGGGCAGCACGCATGACTCCCGATACACAAGGTTAGGTTTTCCGTAGGTAACGCATTCTCTGAAACGTGTGACTTTATACATATTGGTAGCGTTCTTAAACCGCTTGACGCTCTACTTTTAGAGTAAAACTGTGGCTTGAGACGTCTATTGCCAATACTATTCAGAGCGGTTTCTCCGGTAATAAATGGTTTGACTTTCGCTATTACTGGACAGGTGAAGATACTGACTCAGCAGTTCGACACTCAGGGATGGTGGTAATGTTCAGGAATGCATTAACACTCGATCTAATAATTCATACATGAAGTGAAGATGTCACTGTCACTGTAAGATGTATACTAATTTGTTTTTCTTCAACACAATGTTATACTCTCGATTCAGCGTGTTAGGTGCTCGACGGGCAAGGTTGTTGATAAATCGTTGGACTACATAGCAGTAGGTAACACTTTACAGCGGTTCGACACTCTACATTAATACCCATACCGCGAACTAAGGTACCTAATGTAAATACCGTTTAGTGGATTTACTTACGCTATACCTGGATTCTCTCTCGTAATCACAGGGTAAGTGCAGATATTGTCATTTCCATTCGTCTCTCAACGAAGATGGTAAAGTAGACGAACGTTTCGACCCTCGATCTTCTAATCCAAACATGTAATTAAGCTGTCCGTCTGGTAAAGTGTCTACGAATTTATGTCGATGAGCACTCAACACTGCACTCCCTATAGCGGGTTTGGCTTCACGGAAGTTATGGCCCACGGTAAAAGGTTTGATTCTATTCCAGTACGTGACATTCTACAACGGCTTCATACTGTTCTTTAATATTCATACCGTGAGCTCACGTGTCTATTGCCAATACTGTTCTGCGGATATACTGCCGGACTACATGGTATGGCTCTCGCAATCTCATAATAGGTGAAGCTATTGACTTATCCGTTCAACTCCCGAGGAAGGCAGTTACGATTTCAATCGGTTTGAACGCGATCTTCTAATTCTTACATGAAATTATTTTGCACATCACAAAAATGCATACAACTTAGCTACTATGAACACGAAGTTATGCCCTCGATGAAACGGATGAGTATCGCGGATGGTATGGAAATTGGTAAAATGTTTGACTCTATACCAACTCATAACGTTCTCAAATTGTGACACGCTCTTCTTTAATATTCAAACCGAGATTTGGGCTGTCCATTGCCAACAGTGTACATTTTGTTGACTCTCGGAGTGCCGCGTTTGGCTATCGGAATAACAGGACAGGCAAAGTGATTGACTAAGCTGTACGACTCACAAAAAAGTTGCTAACGGTCTCTAACTGTTTGGCTCTGTATTTTGCTATCCATACATGAAACTGTGGCCTCCATCTGCTGAAAATTCTGCTAATTTGCATCTCCGAACTCGAAGATATACTCCCGATACAGCGGGTTATTTTTGCGAAAAGTAAGCCCTTCGGTATAAAGTTTGACTACATGCCAAAACGTAACGATCTACAAGAGTTTGACTCTGGACTTCAATATTTATACCGTGAAATAGGGTTTATGATGCCAATACTGTACATCGGATTTACTTCCGCAACATCTGGTATGATTCCTGGAATCACAGGATAGAGTAAGCTAAAGATATAGCTGTTTGACTCTCAAAGAAGGTAGTAAACTTCTCGTACGGTTTGACAATCTATCTTCCTATTAATACATGAAATTAAAGTGTGCTTCTGCTGAAATGTCTAGTGATTTGTTTCTCTGAACACAAACTTATACCCACGATATAGCGGGTTATGTTCTCAGAAAGAACGTTACCCGGGAATGAGTATGAGTCTGTGTGAGATGCACGGCTAAGTCAACACCATCACCGACCCAGTCATTCGGAGAGTCAAACCAGGTATTCCTGGAGTACATCCGCTGGAGAGTCTTGCCAGCAGACGGCATCATTCACGGTTTGAATATTAAAACAGAGAGTCAATCCGTTGATGAACATAACCAATTGCTATAACGTCATACACTTTATCGCATACCCTACATTCAAGAACATAGTCCGCTGTATCGATAGCAGAACTTCGTGTTCCGAGAAACAAATTAGTAGTCATTTTGATGGAATATCGAGGGACAATCCGTTTTGAAACGTGACCAACGACTTTGGGATTCGTACAGCTATGACAGCAGTCTCACCTATCCTGTGATTCAGAGTTTCAAAACCAGATCTTCCGGGAGTATATCCGCTGAATAGTATTGGTAATATACATCATCGTTCATGGTATGTATATTAAAATAGGGGGTCGAACCGTTTGAGAATGTAATCACCCTCTTTGAGTGTCGAACGAATAAGTCACTAGCTTCACCTATCCAGTGATTCGGAGAGTCAGACCAGGTATTCCTGGAGTAAATCCGCTGAAGAGCATTGGCAATACACACGTACATTGTCGGCACGAGCATTAAAGTAAGGAGTCAAATCGTCGGAGAACATTACCAATTGTTGTAATGTCATACTTCTTGTAGAATTCGTTACCTTCCGAGAACGCATCCCTCTGTATCGAGAGTATACCTTTGTGGTTAGGGATACACATTAGTAAATTATTTAGTGACGCCACCTGAAATTCATGTAAGAATTAGAAGATCGGGGGTTAAATTGTTCGAGATAGTTACCAGTTTCATTGAGAGACGAACGGCCAAGTTAATAGCTACACCTTTGCCGTGACACCGACAGTCAATCCAGCTACTCACGGTAGAAATCTGTCCTACAGTATGGCAATACGTACCCTGCTTTGCGGTACAAATATTAAGGTTCAGGGTCAACCGGTGTAGAACGTTACCTATTCGTACATAGACAATCTTTTGAACGGAAGCCTTAAAATCCGAGAACCTAACACGTTGTATCAAGAGTATACCATCGTGTTCAGAGAAGCTAATTAGTATACACTTTATTCATGGACAGCTTAAGTTCAGGTACGAATTACAAGATCGAGCGTCAAGCCGTTGGAGAATGTTACCATCTGCATTGCGAGTGCCACAGCTATATCACAATAGCTTCACTTATCTTGATATGCCGAGTGTCCAACCAGATATTCTGGGTGGATGTCCGCTGAACAGTATTGGGTATAGCCGCCTTCGTTCACGGTATGAATATTAAAGTAGAGAGACAATCCATTCGAGAATATTTCCACTTGGAATACACTAAAATGTTTTACTGAAGACCTTACATTCCGTGAACGAAATTCACTGTATCGAGACTGTAACACCGTGTTCAGAGTAACAAATTACAATACATTATGGTGGCGGGCACCGTATTTTCATGCATGAATTGAAAACTCGAGAGTCAAACCGTTCCAGAATGTGACCACCTTCCCAGAGAATCGCACGCCTACGCCAATAGCTTCTCCTATCCCTTGAACCAGAGAGCTAAACCAGGTATTCCGGGAGTATGTTCGCTCAAAATTATTGGCAATGGACACCTCAATTCGCGGTATGAATAATAAAGCAGAGAGCCAAACCGTGGAAGAACGTTACCTATGGCTATAGAGACAAACATCTAGCAGAAAGCTTTACTTTCGGAGACGATAACGCGCTGTATTTAGAGTATAAAATCGTTCTCCGAGACGCAAATTAATCTACATTTTACTGACGAGCATCTCAATTTCATGTAGGAATTAGAAGATCTAGGGTCAAACCGTACGAGAACGGTGCCACCTTCTTCGTAGAGACGGACGTCTATGTCAATGGCTTCATGTATCCTGTAATTCCGAGTGCCAAAGGAGGTATTCCGGGTGTAAATCCTCTGAAAACTGTTGGCGATAGACACCTTCAGTCACGGTTTTAATATTAAGTTGTCCCATAAGTTTATTATAAGTGGCAGTGTTTATATAAACATGCAGGCTTATCTCTTAGCCGTTCATGGCATCGGTTTCAGTCGTCACAGAGATATTTCATAGTACGTTTAGATGGTGAGCAAGTTGCTTTTCATATTTTTTTTGCACTGTTCAGTATGGAGTGCCAAAAGATGCCTTTGCGGCATGTTACGGTTCATTGCTTCAGAAAAGGCAATAGCGCAGACGACACTGCAGACGAAATTTTCACTTTTTTCTGGTATGGTACCAGCACTATTATGACCGTCCAAAATTGGTTTAACATATTTGGAGCGGGAAATTTCGAGTTGAAATATGAAGACCTCAGCGGCCGCCCAACAGCGACTGATACAGCCATTATCAAGAATGTGCTCACTGAAAATCCACGATATAGTGTGCGTGAGATAGTGGATGCCACTAACATTCCCAAAACAATGGTACATAGATATTTAATCAAAATGGGATATGCAAAACGGTATGAAGTTTAGGTTCCACACCTATTGACGAAAACTGGTCTCGTGAACTGCGTTTCTACGAGCGATTTGCTTCTTCAGCGACATGAATGGGATCCCTTTTGAAAGAGGCATGTCACTGGAGACGAGACTTGGATTTTATGCCAAAATGTGCATCCGAAACTCACTTGGTCCAAGGAAAATTGACCTTCAACTGTTGCAAAGCCTGAACTTCATCCGAAGAAGGCTCTTCTGTGCATTTGGCGGGACTGGAAAGATGTAGTGTTCTCTGAGCTCCTTCCTCAATGTGATATGATCAATGCTGACAAATATTACAATAAACTGGATCACCTGTAAACCGCCATAGCCTTAAAACGGCCAGAATTGACGAACCGACGAGGCGTAGTATTCCATCACGACAACGCAAGATCGCATGTTGCGGTAGCCGTATGACAAAAATTATTACATTTTGACTGGGACGTTCTACCACATCCTCCCTACTCCCCAGAGCTTGCTCCATCTGATTACTGCTTGTTTCTTTCGTTACAAAATTCTGTCCTTGGTAAATCTTTCAAATCCGTAAAAGAAATAGAAACGCACCTAGATGAATATTTTACAAGTAAGCTTCAACAATTTTGGAAAGAGTGTATATTGAGTCTTCCTGCGGGATTGAAGAATGTTATAGAACAACGGTTCAAATATAACATAGTAAATCCATCTTATGCAGAAATTATCGTGTATTCATTTCGCATAAAAAAGACGAAGAAACTTATGGGACACCCTAATATTATAGTATAGCGTCAATCCATTTGAGAAAGTTACCAATTGGTATAAAGCCAAACGTTTTACTGAAGACCGTACCCTGCGAATGTCTAATCCGCTGTATTAGACATTAAAGCAAAGTTACCATCTTCCTTGGGAGTCGAACGACTAAGTCAATTGCTTCACGTATCCGGCGATTCCGAGAGTCAAGCCAGGTATTCATGGAGTAAATTCGCTGAACCGTATAGGCGATAGACACCTTAATCCACGGTTTGAATATTAAAGAAGAGAGTGAAAACGTTTGAGAACGTTAGTAATTGGTATGAAGTATTTCCTCTTACCAAACACACAATATTTCGTGACCATATCCAACTGTATCGTCAGCATAACTTCGTGTTCTGGGGAACAAATTAGTATTCATATTAGTGCCGGGCACCTTAACCTCATTTATGAATCGAAAGCTCGGAGGTCCATCCATTCGTGGACGAAACCACCTCCTTTGAGTGTCAAAGTGCTAAATCAATAGCTTAATCGCGCCTAAGATTACGAGAGTCAAACTAGGCACTCCGGGATTAAATGCTCTGTATAGTACTGGCAATGTACTCCTTAATTCACGGCGTGAATTCAAAGTAGAGCTTCGATACGTTTGAGAGGGTTATCAATTGCTATAAAGCCAAAGGTTTTACCGAAGTCCTAATCTTCAGCAAACATCACCCGCGTCAATGACGGAATGTGTTCATGTTCAGAAATGGAAGTTAGTATTCATTTCAGTTACAGGGACCTCAACTTCATGTATGGATCAGAAAATCGAGGGTAAAACCGCTCAAGTACGTTACCACCATCCTCGAGGGTCGAACGGCTGAGGCAGTAGCTCAATCTATCCTGTGATTCGGAGAGTCAAACAAGGTCTATCGGGAGTAAATACGCCGTACAGTATCAGCCTTAGAATCACTATTTCACGGTACAAGTAATAGAGTACGGAGTCTATCCTTTGTTGAACGTTACCTATTGGTATAGAGTCAAAGTATCTACCGATGGCTTTACCTTCCGAGAAGCTGGCGTGCTGTATCGGGAGTATAACTTCGTGATAATAGAAACAAATTAGGATATATATGAGAGACGGGCTCCTTAGTTTCATGTATGCATTAGAAGAGCGAGTGTCAAACCTTTCGAGAACGTAACCACCTTCTTTTAGAGATGAACGGATCAGACAATTAGCTCACATATCCTGCGATTCCGTGAATGAAACAAGGTATTCCGGGAGAAAATCTGCTGTACAGTATTGTCATTAGTCAAACTACTTCACGTTTCGAATATTAAATCACAGAGTCTAGCCGTTGTAGAACGATACCTATTGGTATCGTGTCAAACTTCATACCGAACGGCTTACCTTCCGAGAAGCTAGCACGCTGTATTGAGAGTAGAACTTCGTGATCAGAGATACAAACTAGTATGCATCTTATTGGCGGGCACCTTAACTTCATGTATGAATGGGAAGAATGAGATGCTAACCTTTCCACAATGATACCACCTACTTTGTGAAATCGAACATCTGACACAATAGTCTCACCTATCATGTGGTTCCGAGAGTCATAAAAGACATATCAGGAGTCCATCCTCTGAACAGTATTCACAATGGACGCCTCAATTCCCGGTTTGTATATTATAGTAGAGAGTGAAACCGCCTGTTAACGTTAGCAGTTGGTATAAAGTCAAACGATCTACCGAAAACATTACCATCCGAGAAACTAACCCGCTGTGTCCAGAGTATAACTTCATAGTCACATATACAAATTACTATACGTTTTAGTGGCGTGCACCTTGACCATATGTTGGAATTATAAGGTCCAAGGTGAAACCATCCGAGACCGTTAACATCTACTTTGAGCGTCGAACGGTTTAGTCAATTGCTTCACCAATGCTTGCGATTCCGAGAGTCAAGCCTACTATTCAGGAGAAAATCCGCTGAACAGTGTTGTCATGCGAAACATTATATTACAGTATGAATATTATATGTAGGGTGCCAAACCGTTTGAGAACGTTACCAATTTGTATAACGTCATTATCTTTATCGCATACCTTACATTCCGGAACATATGCCACAGTATCGTAGGAATAACCTCGTGTCCAGAGACACAAATTTGTAGACATTTTACTGACGGGCACCGTAATTTCATGTATGAATTAGAAGATCGAGTGTCAAACCGTTCCAGAACGTTACCACCTTCATAGAGAATCGCACGGCAAAATCAATAGCTGCACCTATCCTGCGCATCAGAGAGTCAAACCAGCTATTCCGCGAGTTTGTCCGCTGAAAACTATTGGCATGAGACACATCAAGTCGCGGTACGAATAATAAAGTAGAGAGTCACACCGTGGGAGAACGTTACATATAGTTGTAGAGTCAAATTTTTTAACGTAGAACTTAACTTCAAAGAAGCTGACGCTCAGTGTCGACAGTATAACTTCGCGTACAGCGATGCAAATGATTGTACATTTCAGTGACGGCCTCCTTTATATCATGTATGAATTAGAAGATCAAGGGGCATACCGTTCGAGATCGTTACCACCTTCTGTGAGATACGAAGGGCTATGCCAATTGCTTCACCCATCCTGTCATTCCGAGAGTCACTCCTGGTACTCCGGGAGTAAAACCGCAGAACAGTATTGGCAATAGACACATGTTTTCGCGATTTGAATATTAAAATATAGCGTCAAACCGTTTGAGAATTGTACTAATTACTACAAAGTTCATCGTTTTAGCGAAGGCCTCACCTTCCGCGAACCTCAGCGGCTTCATACAGACTATAAGTTCGTCTTCACGGAAAGAAATTTGTATTCATTTCAGTGACGGCAGCTTATCTTCATGTAGGAGTCAGGATATCAAGGGCCAAACAGCTGGTGATCGTTGCCACCATCTTGTGAGCGGCGAACCTCTACGAGAATTGCTTCAGGTATCCTGCGATTGCGAGAGACAAGCCAGTTATTACGGTAGTCAATCCGATGAACAGTTTTGTCTATAAATACTTTAATTCACGGTTTGAGTACTAAAGCAGGCCGACAAGCCGTTGTAGATCAATACCGACTCGTGAAGTGTCAAATATCTCACAGAATACCATACCCTCGGAAAAGCTAACCCGCAGTATCGAGGGAATAACGTAGCGTTCAGAGGTACAAACTAGTATGCATTTTATTGACGAGCACCTTCATTTCATGCATGAATAAGGAGATTGGGGGGCAAACCGTACCAGAGCATTACCATCTTCTATGAGAGACGAAGGGCTAAGTAAATAGCTCCATCTATCCTCTGTTTCCGATAGTCAAACCAGGTAACCCGAGAGTAAGTCCGCTGAAAATTACTGGCAATTATCAACCTAATTTACAGTTAGAATATTAAAATAGAAGGTCAATTTTTCGGAAAACATTTCCAAATAATATAAAGTCAATCTTTTACCGGAAACCTTGCCTTCCACGGATATATCCCACTGTAGCGAGTGTCATGCTTAGAGCTCACGGAAACAAATTATTAGGCATTATAGCAGAAGCACACCTTAACTTCTGGTATGAACGAAGTAATCTAGAATCAAGGCCAACGAGAACGATCCCACCTTCTATGACAGTCGAACATGTAAGTCAATAGCCTCACCTGACCTGTTATTCCGATAGTCAAACCAGGTATTTCGGTAGTAAATGCTGTACATTATTGGCATTGTACACCCTATTTCACGGTATTAATATTAAGGTATACATTAAATCCGTTGTACAACGTTACCTATCGGTGTAGAGTCAAACTCTTAACCGAAGGCTATACATTACGAGATGTTATCCCGCTGTATCGAGAGTATAACTTCGTACACAGGGAAGCAAATTAGTTTCCACGTTAGTGACGTGCACCTCAATTTCATGCAGGAATTAGGAGATGGAGTGCAAAACCGATCGAGGACGTTACCACGTCATTTGTGAGTGGCACAGCTAAGTCAATAGCGTCACCTGTCCTGTGATACCGAGAGTCACACCAAGTATTCAAGTAGTGAAAGTGCTGTACAGTATTGGCAATAGACATTTTATTCAACTGTATATATATTAAGATATAGATTCAAACCGTTGTAGAACGTTACTTAATGGTTTAGTGTCAATATCATTACCGCGGGCATTACGCCCCGAACAGTACACCGCTTTGTCGAGAGTATAACTTCTTGTTCATAGAAACAAACTGCAATTCCGATCAGTGATGGGCACAGTAATTTCATGTCTCAATGCGAAGATGTACAGTTAAGCCGTTCTGAAACGTTGCCACGTTTTTCGGGATACGCAAAGCTGAGTCAATAATTTCACTTATGTTGTCATTCCGTGAGACAAACCAGGTGTTGCAGGAGTGAATCTAATGTTCAGTATGGGCATTAGCCACCCTATTCCCGGGCATAGATATTAAAGTACACAGTCAAACCGTTGTAGCACGACACCTATTGGTATAGAGTCATACATATAACCGAATCCCGTATCTTCCGAGAAGCTAGCTCGCCGTATAGAGATCATAACTTTAGGTTCACAGAAATACATTAGTATACATTTCAGCGATGTGTACGGTAATTTTATGTATGACTTAGGAGATCGAGGATCAAACCGTTCCCGAACGTTGCCACATTCCTTAAGAGTCGAACGGCTAAGTCAATAGCTTCACCTATCATGTGTTTCAGAGTGGCCGACCAGATATTCCGTCAGTAATTCCGCTGTACTGCATTGTCAATGAAAACCTTTATTCGCGGCTATAATATTAACGTTGAGCGTCAATTCGATTGAGAACGATACCAATTTGTACAAAGTTATACACCTTATCGCATACCTTACCCTACGAGAACATAAACCGCAGTATCGGGGTAATAACTTCGTGTACAGAGAAACATATTAGTATTAATTTCAGTGACGGGCACCTTAGTTTGATGTCTGAATTAGAAGATTCAAGAAAAACCGATCAAGAACGTTATCCGCTTCTTCGAGTACCGAACGGCTGAGTCTATAGCTTCACCTATACTTGCGGTCCCGAGAGTCAAGACTGGCATTCCTGGAGTAACTCCACTGAACAGTATTTGCAACGGGCACTTTAATCCACGGTATGAATGTTAAAGTAGTGAGTCAAACCGTTAATGAACATTACCAAATGGTGTAACGTCAAACTTTTTATCAGATACCTTGCCTTCCAAGAACCCAACTCGCTACAGCGAGTGTCATGCTTAGTGCACACGGAAACAAATTACTAGGCATTTTAGCGGGAGGAAGCCTTACTTTCATACATGAATATAACAATCGGGAATCAATTCGTTCGAGAACGTTCTCACCATCTGTGGGAGTTGAACGGCTATGTCAACATATTCACCTATCCCGTGGCTCCGAAAGTCAAACCATGTATCCCGGGAGTAAATCAGTTGGAGAATATTGGCACTAGTCACCTTAATTCTCGGTTTGAATATTAAGGTAGATGGCCAAACAGTCTGAGAGCGTTATCAATTGGTAAAAAGTCAATCGTTTTACCATAGACCTTACCCTCCGAAGGACTAACCCGCTGTATCGAGTGAATAACTCTCCGAATCACTGAATAGGGGATGTTATTGACATACCAGTTCGTCTGCCACGGAAGGTGTTAACGTTTTCGAACGGTTTGACCTTTGATAATCCAATTCATACATGAATTTAGTGGACCGTCAATAAACTGTATACTAATGTGTTTCCCGAAACACGAAGTTATACTCTCGATACGGCGAGTTAGCTTCTCGGGCGGTAAGGTCTTCGGTAAAGAGGTTGACTTTATACCAATAGGTGACGTTTCCAAACAGTTTGAAGCGCTACTGTAATATTTAAACCGTGAATTAAGGTGTATATTTCCAAAACTCTTCAGCGGACAAACTCCCTGAATACCTGGTTTGACTCTCGAAATCATATGATATGTGAAACTATTGACATAGCTTCGTCTCTCAGAGAATGTGGCAGTGTTCTTGAAGCGTTTGACCTTCGACCTTTTAGTTCATGCATGAAATTATGATGCTCGTCCCTGGAATTTGTACTAGTTCGTACGTATGAAAACAGCGTTGTACTCCCAAAACAGGGGGACAGGTATCCGGAGGGAAGCTTACTCTGTAAGGAGATAAACCCTAAACGAATAGGTAATGTTCTACTACGGCTTTACGGCCTGCCTTTATATTCAAACCATGAATTGGTGTGTCTATTGCCAATACTGTATAGCGCATTTACTCCCGGAGTATCTGGTGTGACTCTCGGTATGACAGGATAGCTGGAGCTAGTCACTTGTCCGTTCGACTCTTATGGAGGGTGGTATCGTTTTCTAACGGTTTGACACTCGATTTAGCTATTTATACATGAACATGTGGTGCCCGTCTGCTAACATGTGTACTAATTTCTTTCTCTGGACATTAAGGAAGACGCTCGCTTCAGCGTGTTGGGTTTTCGGATGGTATGGTATTCGGTAAACAGAATGACCTTATACGAATCGGTAACGTTCTGCAGCGGTTTGACGGATTACGTTAATAATCAAGCCGTGAATTATGGTGTTTATTGCTAATAGTGTTCAGCGGCTTTACTCCCAGAATACCTTGTTTCTCTCTCGGAATCCAAGCATAGGTGAAGCTTTTGCCTTAGCCGTTCGAATCTCAAAGATGGTGGTGACGCACTCGAACGGTTTGACTCATAAAATTTCTATTTGTGCACGAAAATATGGTGCCCGTCTCTAAAATATTTAGTAATTTGTTCCTCTGAGCACGGTGTTATACTCTCTATATAATGCGTTAGGTTTTTGGAAGTTAAGGCCATCGTTATAGAATTTGAGTCTATAACTATGCGTGACGTTTTCCCACGGTTTGACTCTCTACTTTATTATTCATACCGCGCATTCAGCTATCTTTTGCCAAAGCTGTTCAGCATAATTAGTCCCGGAGCACATTGTTTGACTCCCGGAATTACAGGGTAGATGCAGCTATTGACTTAGCCGTTCATTTATCGAAGAAGGTAGAAACGCTTTCGGACAGTTTGACCTTCGATACTCCCATTCATAAATGAAAGTAAAGTTTGCGTCTCTTAATGTGTCTACCAATTTGTTTCCGTGAACAGTTAGAAGGATACTTGCTACAGCGGACTAGGTTCCCGGAGGGTAATGTATCCGGTAAAAATTGCTCTTTATTACAATCGGTAGTGCTCCCCAACGGTTTGCTTGTGTACTTTAATATTCATACCGTGAATTATGATGTCCATTGCGAATACTTATCTTCGGATATATTCCAGGTATACGTGGTTTGTCTCTCGGAATCACAGGAAGAAGAAGCTATTGAATTAGCATCTCGATTCTCAGTGGAGGTGCTAACGGTCGCCGAACGGTTTGACCGCCGATCTTCTAATTCATACATGAAATTAAGGACTCCAGCACTAAAATTTATAGCATTTTGCTTCTCTTACCTCGAAGTTACACTCCCCGAACAGCGAGTTACCATCTCGGAAGGAGCGGCCTTCGGTGAACATTTACCCTCTACAGAAATATGTGACGATGTACAATTGTGTGACTGTGTAGTCTAATATTTATACCAGGAAGTAGGGATTTTGCTGCCTATGGTGTACAGCGGATTTAATCCCGGAATACCTCGTTAGACTCCCGGAATCACAGGACAGGTGAAACTATTGACTTGACCATTCGAGACTCAATCAAGCTCGTAACGTTCTCGATAGGTCAGGCTCTCGATTTTGATATTTATTCATGATAATGTGGTGTCCGCCTGCAAGTTTGTCTACTAATATGTTTCCATGCACATTGAATTGAGCACAGGCTACAGCGGGTTACGCTCTCGGAGGGTATGTTCTTCGGCAAAACGTTTAACTTTATACAAATTTGAATCGTACTCGAACTGTGTGACTCCCTGCTTTAATAATTATACCGCGAATAATGATGCCTATTTGCGACACATTTTAGTGGATTGTTACCGGCATGCCTGGTTTGACTCTCGGAATCACATGATTTGTGAACCTGTTGACTTAGGCGCTCGAGTCGAAAAGAAGGAGGTAACGATCTCGAAGGGTTTGACTCGTGATCTTCTAATTCATATTCAAAGTTAAGGTGTGCTGCCGCTGTAACGACTACCCATATGTTTCCTTGATGCCCTAAGCATGGCAGCATCGCTGCAGCAGGATAGGTTCTGGGAATGTAACGTATTCGGTAAAAGGAATGACTGTATAGCAATTCGTAATATTCTCCGACGGATTGACCTTCTACTTTAATATTCATACCGTACATTGAGGCGTCCATTGCCAATAGTGTACTGCGGATTAACTCCTGGTATAGCTAGTGTGGCTCTCGGAATCACAGGATAGGTGAAGTTATTGACCCAGCTATTCCTCCCACAATGAAGGTCGCAACGTTCCGGAACCCTCGATCTTCTAATTCATACAAGACGTTAATGTGCCCGTCACTGAAATAAATACTAATTTCTTTCTCTGAACACGAAGTTATACTCTCGATACAGCGGGCAATGATCTCGAAATATAAGGCAACCGGTAAAAGGAATGACCTCATACCAGTTGGTAACGTTCGCAAAGGAGTTGACGCTCTACTTTAATATTCAATCCATGAATTAAGGTGTTTTGGGCCAAAACTGTGCCGCCGATATACACCCAGCATACCGGGTTTAACTTTCGGAATCACCGGGCAGGTGTCGCTACTGGCGCAGCTGTTCCATCCTCAAAGAAGGTGGCAACCTTCCACCACTCGGTTTGACCCCCGATCTTTATATTTCATACATGAAATTAAGGTGCCGGCCACGAAGATGTGTAACAATTTTCTTCTCTGAACACGGCGTTATAATCTCGATACAGCGGGTCAGTTTTTCGGAGTGTAACGTCATCGTTAAGACGTTTGACTTTATAGGAATTGGTAACCATCACATTCAGATTGGCGCTCTACTGTAATACTCAAACCGTGAATTCAGGTGTCTCTTGCTAACACTGTTCAGCGGATTTACTCACGAATATCAGGTTTGACTCTAGGAATCTTAGGATAGGTGAAGCTACACACATTCGTACATGCAGTTAATGTGCCCGTCACTGAAATGAAGACTAATATCTTTCTCTGAGCAGTAAGTTATACTCTCGGTAGGGCGAGGTAGACGCGCCGAAGGTAAGGCCACCATTAAAGTGTTTGTTCTTATACTAATTGCCAATGATCTGAAACGGTTTGACGGTCTTCTTTAATACAGAAATCGTGCAGAATGGTATCTATTCGGATAGTCTTCAGCGGCTTTACTCCAGGAATATCTGGTTTAAAGCTCCGAATCGCAAGATAGGCGTAGCTACTGACTTAGCCGTACGTCAGTCACACTATTTTCCTTCTCTGAACGCGAAGTTATGCTCTCCAAACGGCGAGATTGCTTCTCCGAAGGTAAGGCCATCGGTAAAGTGTCTGACTTTATACCAGATGGCAACTCCATGAAACGGTTGGACGCCCTACATTAATATTCTCACCATGAATTAAGGTGACTATTACCAATATTGTTCAGCGCATTTACTCCGAGAATACCTGGCTTGATCCTCGTAATCACAGAAAAGGTAAAGCGACTGACATAGCCGGTCACCTCTCGCAGAAGATGGTAACATTCCCGAAGCGTTCGTCCCTCAGTCTTCTATTTCATGCATGAAATTAAGGTGCTCGTCTCTAACATGTATAGTTGATCGAACCTCTGAACACGATATGATGTTCTCGATGCAGCAGGTCCGTCTTCTCGGAAGGTAATGCCGTCGGCAAAATGTCTGAATCTATTCCATGCTGTAATGTTCCCCATCGGCTTGAATCTCAACATTAACCTCCATGCCGTGAAATAAGGGGTCTATTTCCAATCCAGTTCAATGGATGTTACTGCCGGAATACATAGATTGATTCTCGGGAATACAAGATAGATGAAGGTACTGACTTAGGCATTTGCTCTCAAGGAAGTATTAACGTTCTCGATAGGTTTGAGCCACGGTTTGGCTGCACCAGCATGAAATTAACGTGCCCGTTTGCTAAAATGTCCACTAATTTGTTTCCCTGAATACCATGAATGGCATCCCTTTATCGGGTTGGGCTTCTCGGAAGGTAAGGCCTTCGGTAGAGAGATTTACTCCATACGAATGGGTAACGATCTACAACGATTTGATTCGCGACAATAATATGCAAACCGAGAATTAATGTGTCTATTGCTATCCCCTTTCAGCGGATAGAATCCCGGATGTCCTGGTTTATCTCTCGGAATAGCAGGAAAGGTGAAGCTATTGACTTAACCGTTCGACTCCCAAATATGGTGGTAACGTTCTCCAACAGTTTGAAAATCGGCCTTCTTAATCGTAGATGAAATTAGGATGCCTGTCACTAAAATGAATATCAATTTGCTTCTCGAAACACGAAGTTATACACTACATGCAGAAAGCAAGGTTCCCGGAAGGAAAGGCCTTCCGTAAGAAGATTGACCATATGCAATGTCGAAATGTTCACCGACGGTTGAATATCGACCTTAATCTTCGTTCCGTTTAATTAAGCCCGTTCATTGCCAACGCTGTTCAGGTGATTTACTCCTGGGATGCCAAGCTTGACTCCCTGAATCACAGGATACGTGAAGCTATTGAGTTAGCGGTTCGTCTCTCACTGAAGGTGTCAACCTTCTCAAGCGGTTTGGCCCACAATCGTCAAATTCATACATGGAATTAATGTGCTTGTCACTGATATGTATACTAATTCATCCCTCGGATCTCGAAGTTATACTCTCGATATAGCGAGTTCGTTTTTCAGATGATAAGGTCTTCGGTAAAACGTTTGACTTTACAGTAATAGGTATCATTCTCAATAGAATTGACGCACTACTTTAACATTCAAACCGTGAATTAAGGTGTCTGCTACCAATACTATATACCGCATTTACGCCTGGAACACCTCGTATGGCTCAAGGAATCACTGGAAAGGTGTAGCTATTAACCTAGCCGCACTGCTCTCAATGATCGTGGTTACGTTTCCTCTCTGTTCGACACTGGATCTTCTAATGCATTCCAAAAATTAAGGAGCCCGTCTCTAAAATGTATAGTAGTTGGTTCCTCTGAACAACTTGTTATACTCACGATACCGCGTGTTGTGATTTCGGAGGATATCCGCGTCAACAAAACGTTTGACTTTATTCCAATTGAAAACGTTCTCAAACGGTTTGAAGCTCTATTTAAACCAATTGGCTACGCCCTAAAACACTTTGACGCGCTACTTTAATATTCAAACCGCGAATTAAGCTGTCCATTGGCAATACCGTTCAGCGGATTTACTCCCGGAATTCATGGTTCGATTCTTGGAGTCTTGGAATTGGTCATGCTATAGACTTAGCCGTTCGTCTCGGATAAGTATTGGCATCGTTCTCGAGCCGTTTGACACACGAACTTCTAAGCTATACATGAAGTTATGGTTCCCGTCACTGAAATGTCTACTAGACTGCTTCTCTGTACACGAAGATATACACTCGATGCAGCGGGAGATGTTCCCGAAATGTAATGACGTCGGTAAAAATTTGGACTCTATAGCAATAGGTATTTTTCTAAAACGGTTTCACTGTGCACATTAATATCCGAGCCGTAAATTAAGTTATCCATAGCTAATACTGTTCTGCGGATTTATTCCCGTAATACCCAGTTTGTCCTTTGGGAACAAAGGATACATGAAATAACTGACTTTTCCGGTTGACTCTCAAACAAGGCGGTAACGTTCTCGAACGGATTGGCCCTCGATGTTCTGATTCGTAGAGGAAGTTTAGGTGGCCGTCACTAAAACTTATACTATTTTCCTTCCCTGACCACGAAGATATACTCTCGATACAGCGGGTTAGTTTTTCGGAGTGTAAGGTCTTCGGTAAAGCTTTTGAGTTTATAGCAATTAGTAACGTTCTCAAACGGTATGACGCTCTATATTTACTATTCAAACCCCGAATGAAGGTGCCTTTTGCCAACACAATTCATTGGATATGATCCCGGAATACCTGGATTGACTCTTGGTATCACAGAATAGGTGTAGCTATAGACTTCGCCCTTCGTCTCTCGCAGAAGGTGGCAACGTTCTCAATCGGTTTGACTCTAGATCTTCCAATTCATACATGAAGTCTAGGTGCTCGTCGCTGAATTGGATAACAATTTGATCCACTGAACACGATGTTATTCTCTCGATACAGCGGGTTAGGTTCACTTGAGGTAAGGCTATCGGTAAAAGCCTGGCTCGATACAGATTAGCTGTACTTTAATATTCGAGCCGTAAATTATAATGCCCATTGCCAATACTGTTCAGCGAATTAACCCCCGGATTACCATCGTTCCCCTTGGAATCACATGATTGGTGAAGCTATTGACATGGCCGATCGATTTCTTTAAGATGGTGGTAACGTTATCGAAAGGCTTGACGCAGGATCTTATAATTCATACATGAAATTTAGGAGCGCGTCTCAAAATGTCTACTATTTTGTATTCATGTACAATAAGCTAGACACTTCCAACGACGAGTTGGCCTCTCTGATGGTATGGCGTTAGGGTAAAAGATATGACTTCATCCGAATAGGTAACGTTCTAGAGTGATTAGACACGAAACATTAATATTCAAACCGTGAACTAATGTGTTTATTATCAATACCTTTCAGCGGATGTACTCCTGGATTGCCAGGTTTGTCTCTCGGAACCACAGTATAGGTGAAGCTAATAAGTAAGCAGTGCGACTATCAAAGACGGTGGTATGGTCCTCGAACAGATTGACCCTCGATATTCCATTTCACACATGAAAGTAAAGTGCCCGTCACGAAAATGCACACTATGGTGTTTCACTGATCACGAAGATATACTCCTGATGCAGCGGGTTTGGCATTCCGTAAATTGGAATTTCCGTAAAAGGTTTGACTCTACTACAATAGGTAACACTCTGCATCGGTGCGACGGTCTGCATTAATATTGATACCGTGAATTAAGGTGTTTATTGCCAATACTGCTCAGCGGATTTACCCCAGGAATACCTGGTTTGACTCTGCGAATCACAGAACATGTGAAGCTACTGAAGTTGCCGTTCGTCTCTCACAGAATGTGGTATCATTCTAGAGCGGTCTAAATCTCGCACTTCAAGTTCATACGTGAAAACGAGATGCCCGACACTGAAGTGAATACTAATTTGTTTCCCAGAACATGAAGTTATTCCTTCGGTACGGCGGGTTAGCTTCTCGCACGGTGCCACGCTGTTCCTTAATATTCAATCCACGAATTACGGTATCTATTGCCAATAGTCTTCAGCGGGTTCCCATCCGGAATACCTGGTTTGACTTTCGGAATCGCTGAATAGGTGAAGCTATTGACTTAGCCGTTCGATTCTCAACTATGTCGGTAGCGTTCTCGAACGGTTTGACGCACGATCTGGTATTTCATGCATGAAATTAGGGTGAGCGCCTCTATAACGTTAACTTATATGTTTCCATGAACACTAAGCAAGGCACTACCTACAGCGGGTTGGACTACTTGGGACGTAACGCCATCGGTATAGAGTTTGATTCTATAGTTAAAGTAAACAACGGTTCGACGCTCTACTTTAAGATTAGAATCATGAATTATGGTGTCAATTATCAATACTGTGCACCGGATAGACTCCCGGAATACTTGGTTTGACTCTCGGAATCACAGTATAGGTCAAGCTTCCGATATAGCAGTGCGACCCACAAAGAGGGTGGTTGCGTCCTCGAACGCTTCGATGCTCGATCTTCTTATTCATAATAAAATTAATGTCCCCGTCACTAAGCTGCTCAGTAATTTGATCCTCTGAACACGAAGCTGTACTATAAACACAGCGGGTAAACTTCTCTGAAGGGAAGGTAATAGGTAACAGGATACGAATTGGTAACGTTCGCCGACGGATTGACGCGCTAGTTTAATATTCAAACAGTGAATTATGGTGCCTGTTGCAAGTACTGCACACCGCGTATACTCCAGAAATATCTGGTTTAACTTTCGGAATCACTCGCTGTGTGAAGCAATTGACAAAGCCGTTCGACTCTTAAGGAAGGTGTGATCGTTCTCGAACGGATTGACTCTCCATTATTCTATTCACACATGAAAATAAGGTGTCCGTCTGCGAAAATGTCTACTAATTTTTATCCGAGAGCACTAGGCATGATACACGCTACAGCGGGTTAGGTTCTGGAAAGGTAACGTTTTCGGTAAAAAGAATGTCTCTATAATAATTGGCAATGTTATCCGACAGATAGACTTTCTACTGTAATATTCATACCGCGAATGAGGGTGTATATTGCGAATTCCGTTCATTGGACTTACTCGTGGAATACCAGGCTTCACTCTCGGAATTACAGGATGGGTGAAGCTGGTGACTCAGACGCTCGACTCTCATAGAAGGTGGAAACGTTCTCGAGAGGTTTGACACTCGGTCATCTTTATCACACATGAAATTAAATTGAGCGACACAAATATGTATACTAATAGCATTTTGTGAACATGGACATATATTCTGAATGAAGCCACTGAGCTTCGTGGAAGGTAAGGCCTACGGTAAAACGTATGACTTCATACGAACTGGTAACGCTCTCAAAAGGATTGACGCTCTACGTTAACATCTATACCTTGAATTAATGTGTCTATTGCCAATACTGCTCAGCTGATTTACGTCCGGAATACCTTCTTCCATTCTCGGAATCGCAGGGTGTGTGCGCCTATTCACTCAGCCGATCGTCTCTAAAAGATGGTGGTAACGTTCTCCAACGGTTTGAGGCTCGGTCCTCTAATTCATACAAGCAGCTAAGGTGACCGTCACTGAAATGATTACTAATTTCTTTCTCTGAACAGGAAGTTATGCTCTCGCTGACGCGGGTGAGGATCGCCGAAGGTAAGATCTACGGTAAAATGTTTGACTTTACAGTAATTGGTAAAGCTCCCATGCGGGTTGACGGTCTACTTTAGTATTCAAACCGTGAAGAAGGTGTGAATTGGCAATACTGTTTATCGAATTTGCCCCAGGGCAGGTATTCTTAGATAGATATTCTGGCTTGATTCTTAGAATCACAGGATCGATGAAGCTATTGACTGAGCCCTTCGACTCTCAAGAAAGGTAGTTTCCTTCTCGAACGGTTTGACCCTCGACATTCCAATTCATACATGAAATTATCATCCCAGGGGCTAAAGTGTAAATTATTTTGTTCCACTGAAAACGATGTTATACTCTCGATACAACGGATTAGGCTTTCGGTGGTTGAGGTCATCAGTGAGACGTTTTAATTTATACGAATTGTTGTCGATTTCAAAATTATTGACGCCCTACTTTAAATTCAAGCCGTGAATTCAGCTATCTATTGTCAGTACAGCACAGTGCATTTAATTGCATAATACCTGGATCGACTCTCGGAATCCAAGCATAGGTGAAGCTATTGACTTAGCCGAACGCCTCACAACGAAGTTGATAGCTTTCTCGCAGGGTTTGATCCTCGACATTCTGATTCACAGATGAAATTAAGTTGCCCGTCACTAAAATTTATACTATTGTGCTTCTTTGACCATGAAATTATACTCTGGATACAGCGGGATAGTTTCTCGGAAGGTACGGCCTTCGGTGAAAAGATAGACACAATACCAATAGGTAACGTTGTACGACTGTGTGACCCTGTACTTTAATATTTATACCAGGAAGTAGGATATTATTGCCGATACTGTGCAGCGGATTTACTTCCAGTGTACCTGTTGTGACTCTTGGAATCAAAGGATCGGTGATGCTATTGTGTTAGATGTACGATTTCACGAAGAAGGTGGTAACGTTCTAGAATACGTTTGTCTCTAGATCTTCTCTTTCATACATGAAACGATGTTGCCCGTTACTACAATGTATACTAATTTGTATCTCTGTACACGAAGTTATACTCTCGATACAGCGGGTTAGGTTCTCGGAGGGAAAGCTCTTCGGTAATGCTTTTGACATTATACCAAGAGGTAATGCTCTACAAGTGTTAGAGTCTGAACTTTAGTAGTGAAACATCTAATTAAGGAATCTATTACCAATAATATACAGCGCATTTACTCCTGGAATATCTCGTTTGACTTTCGGAATAGCAGGATAGGTGAAGCTATTGACATAGCCCTTCGAATCTCAGTGAAGGAGATAACTATCTCGATCGGTTCGGCTCTCGATCTTCTTGTTCATAATGAAATTAAGCTCCCCGTCACTAAATTGTATACGAATGTGATTCCCTGAACACGTAGCTATACTCTCGATGAAGCGGGTGATGTTCGCGGAAGGTACGGCCATGGGTAAAACGTTTGACTTTATATCAATTAGTACCGTTCTCACACAGTGCGACGCCATATTGTAATATTCAATGCGCGAATTATGATATATATTGCCAATTCTGTATAGCGCATTCTCTCGCGGAATATCTCGCTTGACTTTCTGAGTCACAGGATGTATGAAGCAACTGACTTAGCCGTTTGAATCTCAAAGAAGGTTCTAACTTTTCGAACGGTTTGACCCTCGATCTTCTAATTCATGCCTGAAATGAAGATACTCATCACTAATATGTTTACTTGTTCATGCCTCTGAACTCGGAGATGTACTCTCGAACCGGCGGGTTATTTTCTCGGTCGGTAAGGCATTTGATAAATCGTTTGACTCTATGGCAATTAGTAACGTTCGCACATGGTGTGACGATATATTTTAATATTCACTCCGCGAATTATGGTATCTATTGGCAATACTGTGCAGCATATTTGCTCTCGGAATACCTGGCTTGACTCTCAGAATCACAGGATAGGTGAAGATATTGACTTAGACGTTCGTCTCTCACAGAAGGTGGCAACGTTCTCGATAAGTTTGACCCTCTGTCTTGTAATTTGAACAAGAAAATATTGAGCCCGTCTACTAACATGTCTACTAATTTGTTTCCGTGGACATTAACCAAGAAAATCGCCACAGCGAGTTAGGTTCTCGGATAGTAACGTATTCCATAACAAGAATGTCATTATTCGAACAGGAAATGATCCTCGACCGTTTGACTCCCGACATTAGCATTCATACCGTGAAATAAGGTGTCTATTGCAAAGTATGTCATCGGATTTACTACCGGAATACCGCAGATGACTCTTGGAATCGTCGTGTAGGTGAAGCGATTGAATTAACCGCGCGTGTATCAAAGATGCTGGTGACGTTACCGAACGAATTATGTATTAAACTACCCGTGAATTGGAGTGTCTATTGCCCATACTGTAGAGCGCATTTATTACCGGGGCACCTGGTTTGACATTCGGAATCGCAGGACAAGCGGAGCTTACGGTTTAACCATCGATGTTCTAATTCATACATGAAGTTAACGAACCCGCCACTGAAATGAAATCTAATTTGATTCCCCGAACATGAAGTTATACCAACCATACTCCTGGTCATATTCTCGAAAGTAAAGCTATCCGTTAAAGGGTACGACGTTATAGCAATTGGTAGCAATTGAAAACGGTTTGACGCTCGACTTTAATGTTCATACTGAGAATTAAGGTGTATATATTGAGGTGAATATTAAAGCAGACCGTCAATCCGTCGTAGACCGTTATCTATTGGTATAGAGTCAAACGCTTCACCGACAGACCCCTCGGAGGTGGTAATATGCCGCTTCGGGATTATAACGTCGCGTCCAGCGAACGAAACTAGTATTCATTTCAATGAATGGCACCTCAACTTCATGTATCAATCAGAAGATTGAGAACTAAACCGTTCGAGAACGTTACCGCCCACTTTGAGAATGGAATGGATAAGTCAATAACTCCACCTATCCTATGATTCCGAAAGTCTAACAAGATAATCTGAGAGTAAACGCGCTGATGATTGTTCCCAATAAATACCTACATTCGCGGAATGAATATTAAAATGGAGTGTCATACCGTGTGA
This sequence comes from Lasioglossum baleicum, assembly GCF_051020765.1. Lineage (NCBI taxonomy): Eukaryota > Metazoa > Arthropoda > Insecta > Hymenoptera > Halictidae > Lasioglossum > Lasioglossum baleicum. Next base: position 4,891 of record NW_027469865.1, on the reverse strand, counting down.
GAACGTATCGAATTGCTATAAAGCCATACGACTTACCGAATGCCTCACCGTCCGAGGAGCTAACCCGCCACACCGAGAGTATTGCTACGTGTTTACGGAAACACATTAGTATACATTTCAATGACGGGCAACTTAACTTCATGCATAAATTAGGAGATCGGGAATCAGACTGTTCGAGAACGTTGCCACCTTCTGTGAGAGACGAACGGCTACGTCAAGAGCTTCACCTGTTCTGCGAATACGAGATTGAATCCAGCAATTCCGGGACTAAATCCGCTGAACAGTATTGGTATTAGACACCATAATTCACGGTTTTCATGTTAAAGAACAGCGTCAACTCGATTAAGAACGATACCAATTGCTGTAAAGTCAGTCGTTTTACCGAAGACCTTACCCTCCCAGAAACAAGACCCACTGTATCGTGAGTATAATTTCATGTTGATGGAAACGAATTAGTACACACTTTACTGACGGCCACCATAATTTAATGTACGAATTGGAATATTGAGCGTCAAACCTTTTGTGACAGTTTCCAATTGTTATAAAGTCAAACGTTTTATCGAAGGCCGTACCTTAAGCGAACATTTCCCACTTCGTACAGAGTATCAGCTCGAGATCAGAGAAAGAAATTGGGATTGATTTAAGTGACAGCACCTTAGCTCCATGTATGAATTAGAAGATGGAGGGCCAAGCAGTTCGCGAACGATTCCACCACCTTTTAGATTCGAACGGCGAAGTCAATAGCTTAACCGATCCTGCCGTTCCGAGAGTCATACCAGGTATTCCGGGAGTAAATCCGCAGTATTGTATTGGAAATAGACACCCTAATTCACGATATAAATATTAAGGCACATAGTCTAGTCATCGTCGGATGCTACTTGTTTGTGTAGTGTCAATCATTTTATCGAAGGCCGCACCTTCTGAGACCCAAAAGCACGGTACCGAGAGGATAACTTCGAGTCCAGAGAAACAAATTAGTATACACTTTAGTGACAGGCACCTCAATTTCATGAATGAATTGGAAGGTCCTGTGCAAACTCTTGCAGAACGTTACCATCTTCACTAAGAGTCGCAGAGCTACTTCTATAGCTACAACTATCCTGTGATTCTGAGTGTCAAACCAGATATTCCGGGAGTAAATTCGCTGAAAAGAATTGGCAATAGACTCCATAAATCACGGATTGAATATTAAAATACAGCGTCACGCCGCCTGAGAACGTTACCAGATGCTATAAAGTCAAGCGCTTTACGGATGGCCTTACACTCAGAGTATCTAACCCGCCGTTTTGAAGGAATAACTTATTTCAGGGAAAGAAATTAGTCATCCTTTCTGTGACGAGCGCCTTAATTTTATAATGTATTGGAAGATAGGAGGTCAAACCGTTCGCGAACGTTGCCACTTGCTGTGGGACGTATGGTCAATTGAATAGCATTACCTATCCTGAGAATCCGAAAGTCAAACCAGGTATACCGGGAGTAAATCCGCGATACAGTATTAGCATTCGACACCTCAATCCACGGTATGAATATTAAAGCAGACCGCCATTCCGTTGTATGCCGTTACCAGTTGCTATGAAGTCAAACGTTCCACCGATGACCTTATCCCTCCGAAAAACTAATCCGCAGTATCGAGAGTATAACTTCATCATAATGGAGAGAAATTGGAATTCATTTTAGTGACGAGCACCGTAATTTACTGTATGAACTAGAAGATCGAGTGTCAAGCCGTTCGAGAACGATGTCACCATCTCTGACATACGAACGGCTAAGTCAACAGCGTCACCTGTCCTGTGATACAGTGCGTCAAACCATGTATTCCGAGAATAAATACGCTCAGCAGTCTTGGCAATAGACACCATAATTCGCGGAATGAATAATAAGGTTGAGTGTCAAACCGTTTGAGAGCTTTGCCAATTGGTCTAAAGTCGTACTCTTTACCTATGGACTTACCTTCGGAGAAGCAAACTCTCCGCTTCGAGAGTATAACACCGTGTGTAGAGGTACGAACTAGTATACGTTTACAAACGAGCACCTTAATTTCATGCATGACTGTGAAGGTCGAGTGTCAAACCGTTCGAGAACGTTACCACCTTCTGTGAGAGACGAAGGGTTAAGTAAGTAGCTTCACATATCCTGTGATTCGGAGAGTCAAACCAGGTTTTCCGGGATTAAATCCGCTGAACAGTGTTGGTAATAGGCACTTTATTCATGATTTGAATAATAAAATAGAGCGTCAAACCATTTGAGATCGTTACAAATGGCTATCAAGTCGAAGTTATTGCCGGAGACCTTACCCACAAATAATCTAACCCGCTGTATTGAGAGTGTAACATCGTGTTCAGTGGGACGAACTTGCAATGGTTTTAGCTCCAAGCGCATTAATTTCAAGTACGAATTAGAAGATCGAGTGTCAACCCGCTCGAGAATGTTGCCGCCTTCTGAGGGGGACGAACCGCTTAACCAATACCTTCGCAGTACACTATTGGCAACGGACACATTAATTCTCGGTATGAATATTAAAGTAGATCGTCAAACGGTTTGAGAATGCTACTAAATGGTATAACGTTAATACTCTTCAATGGATGCCTAACCGTCCGAGAATATAATCCTCAGTACCGACGGTATAACTTCGTGGTCGTAGAATCCAATTAGTAAACAATTTAGTGGTGGGCTTGTTAGTATAATCTATGAATTAGAAGATCAAGTCTCAAAGCGTTCGAGAACATTACCAGCTTCTTGGAGAGTCGAACGGCTGCTTCAATAGCTTCACCTATATTCCTGGTTCCGAGACTCAAGCCTGGAATTCCAGGAGCAATTCCGCTGAACAGTATTTACAGTGGTCACCATCGTTCACGGTTTGAATATTAAAGTAGACAGTTAATTCGTTTGCGAACGCTACCAATAGGAATAAAGTCAAACGTTTTACTGAATCCCTTATCGTCCGAAAGCCTAACGCATTATATCGAGAGTATAACATCGTGCTCAGAGGAACAGATTGCTGTACATGACGGGCACCTTGACCTTGTGTATGAATTAGATGATCGATTGTCAAACCGTTCGAGTACTGTACCACCCACTTTGAGGGACGAACGGCTAAGCCAGTAACTTCACCTGCCTCGTCATACCGATAGTCAAACCAGGTATTCCGAGTGTCAATCCGCTGTTGAATATTGGCAGTGGACACCTTAATTCCTGTTATGAATATTTAGGCTGAAAGACGAACTGTCGGAGAATATTATTAATTGGTATAAAGTCATTCTAGATACCGAATACTTTGATTTCCGTGAACCAAACACGCTGTGACACCTTATTATCATGTTTGAGTAGTAAAATCGAGAGTCAGACCGTTGGAGAACGTAACCAGCCTTCCAGGAAAATGCGCAGCTACGCCAACAACTTGACGTATCCTGTGATACCAAATGTAAAACCAGGTGCACCGGCATTAAATCCACTGAACGGTAATGACAATACGTACCTTCAATGACGGCAGGAATATCAATGTTAAGAGTCAAACAGTCGGAGAACACTATCAATTTTTATAAATCCATTGTTTTCATCCAATACCTTACCATCCGCGAACCCAACCCGCTGCAGAGACTGTGCTCCTTCATTTTCACGTGATCAAGTTAGTAGACGTATTAGCAAACGGACACATTATTTGCATGCATATATAGGAATATCGACGGCAAACCGCGCGAGAACATTGCCACCTTCTGCGAGAGAAGAACGGCTAAATCAACAGATTCACATAACCAATGATGCCGTGAGTCAAACCAGGAATTCCGTGAGTAAATCCTCAGTACAGTACTGACATGAGACACCTGAATTTCCGGTATGAATGGTAATATAGAGATTCGAACCGTCGTAGAACGTTACTTACTGGTATAGTGTCAAACTTCTTACCGGATTCATTGCCCTCCGAGAAACTAACCCGTTGCAGCAAGTATTTGGCTTAGAGTTCAGGGAATGAAAGTAGTAGACACTTTAGCAGACAGGCACGCAAATTGCATCTATGAATAGGAAGATGTAGGGTCAAATCGCCCGAGAACGTTAGCAACACTTATGACAGTCGCATGGCTAATGCAATAGCTTCACCTTTCCTGTGATTTCGAGTTTAAAAGCGAGTTATTGCGGGAGAAAATCCGCTGAATAGTATTAGCAATATAGACATCCATGTACGATTTGGATTATAAAGTATACCGTCAGACTGATTGAGTGCGTTGCAAATTTAAATTCGATATAAATTCGTATATATTCGAAAGATTTACTAGAGACCTTACACGCCGAAAGCATGTAATGGGAGTATAACTTCCAGTTCCGAAAATGAAATTAGTATCCATTTCTGTAATGGGTATCTTATCATCGGGTGTGAATTAGAATATCGGGGATCAATCCCTTCTAGAACGTTACAACCTTCGGTGAGAGACGAACAGCTAAGTCAATTGCTTCACCTATCCTGTGATTCTGTGAGTCATACCAGATATTCCGGGCCTATAACGCTGACCAGTATTGGCAATAGAGAGCTTATTTCACGGTATGAATATTAATGCAGCGCATGAAACCGTTGTATAGCTTTACCTATTCGTATAGTGCCAAACATTTTGCCGAAGACCTTACATTCCGTGATTCTAACCCTCTGTATCGAGAGTACAACTTCGTGTTCGTAGAAGCAAGTTAGTATAGATTTTAGTGACGGGCACCATAATATCATGTGCGAATTCGATGATCCAGTGTCAAAGCTTACGAGTACGTGACTACCTTCCTTGCGATTCGAACAGCTATCACAATAGCGTCTTTGAGAGTCGAAAGGCTAGGTGAATAGCATCACGTATCCTGTGACTCCGTGAATCAAATCAGGTAATATCGGAGAAAATCTGCTAATGATTATTGG
>NW_027469864.1:0-57175 GCF_051020765.1 Lasioglossum baleicum | reverse complement strand
CTGCTAAAATGTCTCAAAATTTGTTTCCCTGAATCCACGATACAAGGGGTTGTGCCCTAGGAAGGAAGGGTATCCGGTAAGGAGTATGACGTTATACCTATTGGTGACGCATCACAGCGGTTTGACTCTTTGCATTGATATTCATACTGTGAGGTGAGGTGTTTAGTGTCAACAATATTCAGCGCAACTACTCCTGGAATTCCTGTTTGCCTCTCGGAATCCCAGGATAGCTGCAGCTACTGACTAAGATGTGCGACTTGCAAAGATGGTGATAATGTCATCGAACGGTTTCACACTCGATCTTCTAATTCATGCATGAAGACAGGGTGCCCGTCACTGAAGTGAATACTAGTTTCGCACTCTGATCACGAAGTTATATTTTCGAAACGGCGGGTTAGCATGTGCGAACGAAAGGCAATTGGTAAAGTGTTTTACTCTATACCAATATGCACCGTTCTACAACGGATTGACGGCCTGCTTTAACATTCAGACCGCGAATTCAGGCGTCTGTTGCCAATAACATGCAGCGCGTTTACGCCAGGAATCCCGGTTTAGCTCTAGCAAGCACAGGGTATGTAATGCTATTGACTTAGCTGTTCGAATATTACAGAAGGTGGTAAAGTTCTCGAATGGTTTGAGCCCCGACCTTTTAATTTATGCATAAGGCTAAGGTGCTAGTCACTAAAATGTAAACAAGTTCGTACCTCTGAACACGGTGCTATCCTCTCGATACAGCAATTCAGTTTCTCCGAGGTTGAGGCATTATGTAAGAAGTTAACCCTACGCGAATAGGTAATGTTCTGCAACGGTTGAACCGCCTGCTTTAATATTCATACCGCAAATTGAGGTATATATTGCCAATACTGTACAGTGGATTTGCTCCAGGAATACTTGGATTGACTCACGAAATTGTAGGATACGTGACACTATTGACTTAGCCGTCCATCCCTCACAGAAGGTTGCAACGTTCTCGATTTGTATAACCCTCGATCTTCTAATTCATACATGAAATTAAGGCGTCCGCCGCAGAATTGGAGACTATATCCTCTCTCTGAACACGAAGCTATACTCTCGAAACGCCGAGTTTACTTCCCCGAGCGTAATGCCATCGGTAATGTGTTTGACTTTACACCAATTGGTCACGTTCTCAAACCGTTTGACACTCTACTGTCATATTCAAACCCAGAATTAAGGTGCCTATTGCCAATAACCTTGAGAGGACTCGCTCCCAGAATACCTGGTTTGACTCTTCGAATCACAGCATAGTTGGAGCTATTGACATAGTTGTGGGTCTTTCATGGAAGGTTGAAACGATCTCGAACGATTTTACTCTCGACCTTCTAATTAATACATGAAATGAAGGAGGTCGCCACTAAGTTGTGTACGTGTATGATCGTCTGAACACGCAGGTACAACCTCAAAGAAACGGGTGAGTACGGCCATCGGTAAAGCTTTTGACTTTGAAACACTTGATAACGTTCACAAACGGTTTAAAACTCAATTTTAATATTCAGTCCGCGGATTAATGTGTCTATTGGCAATACTCTTCAGTGGATTTACTCCAGTAATACCTGGTTTGTCTCTCTGAATCTCTGGATAGATGAAGCTATTGACTTATCCGTTCGACTGTCATAGATGATGGAAAGGATCTCGAAATGTATTTCTCTAGATTATTCCATTTACACGCGAAAATAATGTGTCCGTCTATTTGAAATGCCTACTAATTTGATTCCGTGAGGTGTAAGCATGACACTCGCTACAACTGGTTAGGTTTTTGGAAGGCAATGTATCCGGTACCAAGTTTGACCATGTAACAGTCGGTACGCTTGTACGATGGTACGAATCTCTATATTACTATTGAAACCGAAAATTAGGGTGTCCATTGCCAGTACTCTTCAGCGGATTTACTTTCGGGATACCCGGTTTCCCCCTCGGAATCGCAGGATATGTGGAGATATTGACACAGACGTTCGACTCTCAAGGAAGGTAGTTACATTCCCGAACGGCTTGACACTGGATCTTTCGATCAATACAGGAAATTAAGTTGCCCGCCACTAAAATTTATACTATTTTGCTGTACTGACCACGAAGTCATTCTCTCGAAACAGCTGGTTTGCTTCTCGGAAGGGAAGGCAATCAGCATCAGGTTTCCCGCTATGCGAGTAGGTATCGTTCATCAACGGTTTGACGATCTGCGTTAGCATTCATACCGTGATCTATGGAGTATATTTCCAATACTTTTCGGCGAATTTATTCCCGGAAAACCTGGTTTGACTGTTGGAATCGCAGTATGAGTGAAGCTATTGACTTTGCCCATCGTCTCGCTAAGACGGTGTTATCGTTCGCTAACGATATTGAACCTCGATCTTCTATATAAAACATGAAATTATGGTGCCTGTCACTAAGATTTAGAATAATTTGTTTCCCTGTACACGAAGTTATGCTCTCGATGCAGTGGGTTAGTTTCTCGTATGGCAAGGTCTTCGGAAGAAAGTTTGACTTTATACCACCTGGTAACGATCGCAAGCGGTTGACATCTAAGTCAACATCTTCACCTATCCTGTGATTCTCATAGTCAAACCAGGTATTTCGAGGGCAAATATGCTGCCCAGTATTGCCAATAGATTCCATAATTCGCGGAGGGAATATTGAAATAGATCGTCACACTATGTGAGAACGTTACTAATTGCCACAGTGTCAAACGTTTTATCGAATGCTTTACCGTCCGAGAAAATATTCCGCCGGTTCGAGAGTAAATCACCGTGTTCTGAGGCACGAACTAGTATACATATTAGTTATGAGCATCTTCATTTCATGCTTGAATTTTTGACCGAGGATCAAAGCGTTAGAAAAGTTAGAATCTTCTTTGCGATTAAAACGGCTAAGTCAGTAGCTTCATTCATCCTGTGACTCAGAAAGTCAAACCAAATATTCCGTGAGTGAAGGCGCTGTACAGAATTGGCAATATATATCACATAATTCGCGGATTGAATATTACAATATAGCGTCGCACTGTGTGAGAACGATAATAATTGATACAAAGTCAAACGTTTTACACAGGGCCGTACCTGCCGCGAACATCACCCGCTTCATCGAAAGTATAACTTCGTGTTCAGAGTATCAAATTAGTGAACATTTGGTGTCGGGGACCTCAATTCCATTATGGACAAGAAGGAAAAGTGTCAAGCGGTTCGAGAAAGTTATCAATTTTTTTAGAATCGAACGGATCAGTCAGCAGCTCCACCTATCCAGTGACTCCGATAGACAAACCAAGTACATCTGGAGTAAATCCGCTGCACAGTATTGTCAACAGACACCTTATTTCGTGGTTTTAAAGTTAAAGTAGAGCGTCAAACCGTTTGAGAACGATACCAATTGATATAAAGTCAAGCGTTTTACCGAAACCTTACCCCCTGATTATATAACCGGTTGAATAGATATTATTATACCGTGTCCAGTGAATGAAATTCGAGTCCATTTCAGTGACGGGCACCTCATCTTCATGTATGAATTTAGAAGATCGGGTGTCAAACCGTTCGAGAAAGACGCCACCTCTTCTGAGAGACGAACGTCTTAGTCAATGGCTTCACCCATCCTGTGATCCCGAAAGTCAAACGTGATATTCCGGTAGTAAATGCGCTGCACAGAATTGGCAATAGACACGTTAATTCACGGGGTGCATATTGAAGAAGAGCGACAAATTATTTGAGAGCACTGCCAACTGGTATAAACTCATACAGTTTACAGATGACATTACCTACGAAGAACCAAACTCGCCGCTTCGACAGTATAACCGGGTGTTCAGAGAAAGAAATTTGTTTTCATTTCAGTAACCGTCCCCTTAACTTCATGTAAGATTCAGAAGATCGCGAAGCAAACTCTTCCAGAACGTTACCACCTTTTTGAGAGTCGCACAGATAAGTCAATAGCTTCACCTATCCTGTAATTCCGATTGTCGAACAAGGTACTACGGAGTAAATCCGCTGCATAGTATTGGCAATAGATACCTATATTCTCGGCACGGACATTAAAGTAGTGAGTCATCTCGTTAGAGTAATGATACGTATTGGTATAGAGTCAAACTTCTTGACGAAGGCGTTACCTTCCGGGAAGCTAACCCGCTGTATCGAGAGTATAATTTCGTGTTCACGGAAGCAAATTCATATACAATTTAGTGACGGGGACCTTCGTCTCATGCACGATTTACAAGATCGAGGGTAAAACCGTTCGAGAGTGCTATCCCCGTAATTGAGGATCGAACGCCTTAGTTATTTGCTTCACCCACCCTACGATTCGAAGAGTCAAACCGGGTATTCCGGATGTAAATCCGAAGATCAGGGTTGGTATTAGACACCTTAATTAACGGTTTTAATATCAAAGTAGAGCGTCACTCCATTTGTCATCGTTACCAGCTGATATAAAGTCAAACATTTTTTTCAACTACGACACCTACCGAGATCCTCACCCGCTGCAGCGAGTGCATTGCTTAGTGTGAATGGAAACAAATATGCATACAATGTAGTAACTGGCGCCCCAATTTGATGTGTGAATGAGAATATCGAGAGGCAAACCGTTCCAGAATGTTACCCCCTTCTTTGACGATAGCACATGTATGGCAATAGATTCGCCTATCCTGTGATTCCGAAAATCACACCAGGAACATTGGGAGTAAATGCGCTGGACAGTATTATCAGTGGACACCTTTATTCACGGTATGAATATTAAAGTAGAGCGTCAAACCATATGCGAACTGTACGAATTGGCATAACGTCATACTCCTCACCGGATACATTAACTTCCGAGAACATAAGCCACTGTATGATGGGTATAACATGGTGTGCAGCAAAACAAATTAGTATACATTTTAGTAACGCGCATCTTAATGTCATATATAAGTAAGAAGATTGCGGGTCAAACCTTTCGGGAACGATGCCATCTTCTGTGACAGACGAACGGCTATGTCATTAGCTTCACATATCCTGTTATTCCGATAGTCAAATCAGGTAATACCGGAGGAAATACGACGAAGGGTATTGGCATTTGACAGCTTATTTCACGGCATTAATATTACTATAGGGAGTCAGACCGTCGGAGAATATTACCAATTCGTATAGAGTCATTCCTTTTTTGAATACCTTACCTTCCGGGATCCAATCCAGCAGTAGGTAGTGTCCTGCTCAATGTTAACAGAAATCGAGAATTAAAGCGTTCGAGAACGTTACCGCCTTTCTTGAGATTCGTTCATCTAAGTCAATAGCTTCACATACCCTGAGATACCGAAAGAGATTCCAGATATTGCGGGAGTAAATTCGACGTACAGTATTGGCAGTAGACATCTCAAATCATGGTTTGAATATTAAAGCAGGCCGTCAATCCTTAGTAGAACATTACCTATCCGTGTTGAGTTATATTTCTAACAGAATGACTTAACCTCCGAAAAACAGTTCCGCTGTATCGAGAGTATAACACAGTGCTCAGAGGTACGAAATAGAATACATTTTAGAGACGAGAACCTAAATTTCATTCATGAATTAAAAGATCGAGGGACAAACCGTTCGAGAACGTTCCCACTTCCTGTGAGAGACGGACGACTAAGTAAGTGGCTTGACCTATCACGTGGTTCAGAGTGTCAAACTAGGTATTCCGGGAGAAAGTCCGCTGAAGAGTTTTGGCAATAGAAACTTTAATTCGCGGATGAACTATTAAAATACAGCGTCACACCGTGTGGGAACGTTACCGATTGCTATAAAGTCATACGTTTTACCAAAGACTTTACCCTCCGAAAAATTAACCCACTGTATCGATAGTATAACATCGTGTGCAGAGAAACGCACCAGAATACACTTTTGTTATGGTCACCTTAATATCATGTATGATATTGAAGGTCGACCCTCAAACCGCTCGAGAACGTTACCACCTTCTATGAGAGTGGCACGGCAAAGACAATAGCTTCACCTACACTGTGGCTCTCGATGCCAAACCAGGTATTCCGGGAGTAAGTCCGGAGAACAGTATTGGCAATAGAAACATTAGATCAAAGTTTTTATACGAAATTAGAGTGTCCATCTATTTGAGATGGTTACCAGTAGGTAAAAAGTCAATCATCGTACAGCACACCTAACCCTCCGAAGGCCTAACTCTCTGCATCCAGAGTATAACTTCGTGTTACAGGAAGCAAATTAGTATACTGCATAGTGACGGGCACCCTTATTTCATGTGTGAATTAGAGTATCGAATGTCTATCCGTTCGATGATCGTTACTACCTCCGCTAAGGGTCGAACAGTTAAGTCAAAAGCATCACATACCTTGTGAATCCGAGAGTCAGTATTGGCAATAGACGCCGCAGTGCAAGGTATGAATATTAAGGCAGACCGTCAAACCGTTATTGCACGTTACATATTCGTATAGAACCAAACCCTTTACCGAAGGTATTACATTTGTAGAATATGTCCTGCAGTATAGAGAGTATGAGTATCAAGTTGTTAGAGACCATTACTACCTTCTGTGAGAGGCGAACGGCTAAGTCAATAGCTTCACTCATCCTGCAATTCCATGATTCAAACCAGGATCTCCGGGAGTCAATCCGCTGTACAGAATTGACAGTAGACACCTCAATTCACGGTTTGAATATTTATGCACGCCCTGAAGCCATTGTATAACATTAAATATTCGTGTAGGATCAAACTTCATACAGAATGCCTTACCCATCGAAAAACATACTCGCTGTATCGAGAGTATACCGTTGTGTTCAGAGGTGCAAGCTAGTATATATTTTAGTGACGCGAACCAGAATTACATGAATAAATTAGAAATCTAGGGGCAAGCCGTGCGAGAACGTTAGCACCTTCTGTGAGAGTCGAACAGCTATGTCCATAGCATCACTTATCATGAGGTTAAGAGAATCAGACTAGGTGTTCCGGAAGAAATTCCGCTGACGAGTTTTGGCAATAGACAACTTAATTCGCGGATTGAATATTAATGTAGAGCGTCAAACCGTTTTAGATCGTTGACAATTGATATGAAGTCAAACACTTTACCGATCGCCTTACCATCGGAGATGCTAACCCGCAGTTTCGAGAGTATAACATCGTGTTCAGAGAAATATATCTGTCTTCATTTCGATGACGAATGCCTTAATTTCATGCATGAATTAATATATCGAAGGTCAAATCGCTCACCAATGTTACCACCTTCACGGAGAGACGAACGGCTACGTCAATAACGTCACCTATCCTGATATTCCGAAAGTCAAACCGGATATTGCGTGAGTAAATGAGTTGTACAGTATTGCCCACAGGCTCCTGAATTCACGGTTTGAATATTAAAATGCAGCGTGACACCGCTTGAGGACCTTACCAATTGCAATAAAGTCAAGTGTTTTACCTGAGGCGCTACCTTCCGCGATCATCACCCGCGTTATCGGGAATGTAACATCGTGTTCAGAGAAACTATTTAGTCTGCATATTAGTGACGGTCCCCATAATTTCATGTATAAAACAGAAGATCGAGTATCAAATCTTTGGAGAACGTCTTCCACTTCTTTAATGGTCTAGCGGCTAAGTAAATAGCTTCACACATCCTATGATTCAGATAATCAATCCAGGTATTCCGGGAGTAAATGCGCTGGACAGTATTAGCAATCGACACCTGAATTCTTGGTATGAATATTAGAGTACAGAGTCAAAACGTTGTATAACGAAACTTATTGCTATAGAGTTAAACGTTTCACCGAACATATTACACTACGAGAATCTAACCCGCTGTATGGTGAGTATAACTTCGTGTTCAGAGAAGCCAATTAATATCAGCTTTAGTGACGGGCACCTTAACTTCATGAATGAATTAGAATGTCGAGTGTGAAACGGTGCGGGAACGTGACCGTCTTGATTGAGTTTCGAACGGCTAAGTCAATATCTTCATTTATCCTGGTATGTCGATTGTCAGTCCAGGTATTCCGGGAGTAAGTCCGCAGAACAGCTTTGGCAATAGGCACCTTAGTTCACAGTCTGCATATCAAAATAGAGCATCAAACCATTTAAGAACGCTACCAATTGCTATAAAGCCAAACGCTTTACCGAAGACCATACCCTCCGAAGAAATAACCCGCTGTACAGAGAGTATAACTTCGTGCTCACAGAGAGAAATTAGAATTCATTTCAGTGACGGTCACCATAACTTCATGTACGGATTAGAAGATTCATTGCCAATTCCATCGAGGACGATACCACCCTCTTTGATGTTCTAACGGCTAAGTCTACAGCTTCACCTACCCTGTGATTCCGAGAATCATATCAGCTAATGCAGGAGTAAATCCGCTGTGGAGTATTGGAAATTGATACCTCAGTTCACGGTATGAATATTACTGCAAATCGTCAAACCGTTCTAGAGCATTACCAAGTGGTATATAGTCAAACTTTTTACCGGATACCTTGCCTTCCATGAACCTACCCCGCAGTAGCGAGTATCATGCGTAGTCCACACGGATACATATTAGTAGACTTATTAATAGGCGGACAACTTATTTTCATGTATGAATAAAATAATATGGATTCAAGATCATGGAGAACGTTCCCACTACCTCTGGGAGTCTAAAGGCCATGCCAATAGATACACCTACCCTGTAATTAAGATAGCCAAATCAATCATTCAGGGAGTGAATTCGCTGCTTAATATTGGCCATAGACGCCATAGTTCACGTTTTGAGTATAAAATCAGCCAGTCAGGCCGTTTAGAGCGATAGCTATTGGTATAGAGTCAAACATCTTACCGATAGCCCAACCGTCGGAGACGGTAACATGCCCAACCGAGAGTATAACGTCGTGTTCAGAGAAAGAAATTAGTGAACATTTTTGAGACAGTGACCATAATTTCATTATGAAAATGGAGATCGAGCGTCAAATCGTTCGAGAAAGTTACCACAATCTATGAGATTTGGACGGCTAAGTCTATAGCTTCATACATCCAGTGATTCCGAATGTCAAACGGGTTATTTCGTAAATAAATGCACTGTATATTATTCGCAATAGATACCTTAAATCTCGGATTGTATATTAATATAGTACTTCACACCTTTGTAGAACGTTTCATATTGGTACAGTGTTAAACATTTTATCGAAGGCCTTACCTTTTGAGAACATATCCCGTTACATCGAGAGTATAAGTTCGTGTGCAGAGAAGGAAATTAGTATACATTTTCGTGACATGCACATTAATTTCAGGTATGAATAAGAAAATCGATAGCAAAACTTCCAATAACGTTTAAATCTTTCTTGCGAGTCGCATCGCTAAGGCAATATATTCACGTATCCGGAGCCAAGTTCCAAAAGCCAAACAAGATATTCCGTGAGTATATTCGATGAACAGTATTGGCAATAAACGCTTCACTTCACAGAATGAATATCAAAGTGGGGAGACAATCCGTTCGACTACGTATCCAATTGCTATACAGTAAAACGTTTTACCGAAGACCGTACATTCCACGAACATAGCTCGCTGTATAGAGAAGGTAACCTCGTGTTCAGAGATACAGATTAGTACACATTGTAGTGCGGGGCACCTTAATTTCTTGTATGAACATGATGATCAAGTGTCAATCCGTTGGAGAACGTTACGACATTTCTTGAGTGTCGCACAGACCGTAGTTAATAGCTTCACCTATCCTGTGATACCGAGAGACACAAAAGGTACCCCTGGTGAAAAGCCGCAGAACTGTTTTGCAGTAGACACCATTATTCATAGTATGAATATTGAAGTACAGAGTCCAACCGTCGGAGGACATTACAAATTCGTATATAGTCATTCGTTTTACCGACTACAGTATTGTATGAGAACATAGCATGCTTTAGCAAGTGCCGTGTTTAATGTTCACGGAAACAAATCACTACACATATTAGCTGTCGGACATGCAATTTTCATGTATGAATATCAAAACGACAGTCAAACCGCTTCAGAACTTTACCCACTTCTTTGTGAGTCGAACGGCTGAGTCAAAAGCTTCACGTATCCTGTGGTTCCGAGAGTTAAATCAGGCACTCTGGAAGTAAATCCTCTTAACAGTATTGACAATAGACACCATATTTCACGGTTTGAATATAAGTGTATAGCGTTAAGCGGTTTGAGAGCGTTACAAATTTGTATAATCGTTTACTGAACGTTTCAGTGAACAGCTTACCCTGCGAAAGCCTATCACGGTGTACCGAGATTATAACACGCTGTTCAGGGGATCAAATAAATACAGATTTTATTGACGGGCACCTTAATTTCATGTATGAATAATATGATCGAGGGTCAAACCTTTCTTGAGAGTCGCACAGGCAAGTCAATAGCTTCACCTATCCTGTGATAGCGAGAGTATACCTGATATTCCATGATTAAATTCACTGAACAGAACTGGCAATAGACATCTTAATTCACTGCACGAATAGTCAGGTCTATAGCCAAACCGTCAGACAGCATGACCAAATGGTATAAAGTCATCCTTTATGACCAATACCTTGCCTTCCGAGCAACAAACCCGTTGCAGGGTGGGTCTTGTTTACTGTCCACGCACAAGCAAATCAGTACATATTTCGGAATAGGGACACCTTATTTTCATGTCTGAGTAGCAAAATCGAGAGACAATCCGTTGGAGAACATTATCAACTTTCTTGAAAGTGGCACAACTAAGCCAATAGCTTCACTTATCCTGTTATACCAAAAGTAAAAGCAGCTATTCCGGGATTAAATCTGCAATACAGTATTGGCAATAGACACCGACGTTCACGATGTATATATTAACTTACATAGTTTATCCGTTATAGAATGTCACTTATTGGTATAGTGTCAAACATTTTACCGAGGACCTCACCATCCAAGACCCAAAAACTCTGTATCGAGGGTATAACTTCGTGTTCAGAGACGCACATTAGTGTATATTTTAGAAAATGGGCGTCATTATTTCATGTATGGCTTAGAAGACCGAGGGTCAAACTGTTCTAGAACGTTCCCACCTTCATTGATGGTCCCACGAATATGCCTATTAGCTTTACCTATCCTGCGATTCCTAGAGACTGACCAGGCATTCCGCAACTTATCCCGCAGTACATAATTGGAATTAGACGCGCCATTTCACAATATAAATATTAAAGAAGTGGGTTAATCCATTGTAGAACGCTTCCTATTGCTATAGAGTCAAGCTTTTTACCGAAGGCCTTACCTTACTGGAACCTATCCCGCTGCATCGAGAGTGTAACTTCGTGATCAGAGATACAAATTGGTATATACTTTAGTGCCGGTCACCTTAATTTCATGTATGAATTTGAAGCTCGATGGAAAACCATTCAGTAATGTCACCACCTTCTTCTACTCTCGAACATCTAAGTTAATAGCTTCATCTACAGTATGCTTCTGAGAGTAACGCCAGGTATTCCAGGAATAATCCGCTGTACAGTATAGGCAATAGACAGCTTATTCCACGGCATATATGCTAAAGTAGATCGCCGAAACTTTAGAGGGTGTTACCAGCAGGTATAATATCAAACGTGTCAGAGAATGCCTTACCTTCCGAGATCTCCTCCAGCTTCTCATACCGAGAGTATGACTTCGTGTCCAAAGAAAGAAGTTAGTGATCATATCAATGACGGCCACAATAACTCCTTGCATGAATTAGAAGATCGAGGGTCAAACTGTTCGAGGACGTTACAACCTTCTGTGAGAAACGAACGGCTAAGTCAATAGCTTCACCTATCCTGTGATTCCGTGCGTCATACGTGCTATTCCGGAACTATTCCTCCGACCAGTATTGGCAATATAGAGCTTATTTCACTGTATGAATATTAAAGCAGAGCATCAATCCATTGTTGAACATTACCTATTAGTATAGAGTCAAACGCTTTACCGAAGAGCTAACATTCCGTGAAGCTAACCCGCTGTATCGAGAGTATAACTTCGTGTTCAGGGGATCAAATTACTATACATTTTTGTGACGGGGACCTGAATTTCATTATGAATAAGAAGAGCGAGGGGCAAACCGTTCGAGAACGTAGACGCATTCTGTGAGAGATGAATCGCTAAGTCGATAGGTTCACCTATCCCGTGATTCCGAGTGGCCACCCTGGAAATCCGAGAGTAATTCCGCTGAAGAGTATTGGCAATTGACACTTTAATTCACTGTTTGAATATTATAGTAAAGAGTGAAACAGTTTGAGAACGTTACCTGTTGGTATAAAGTCAAACATTTTACAGCAGACCTTACTTTTCCAGAACCAAACCCCCTGTATCGAGAGTATAATTTCGTGCCCAGTGAAACAAATACGAACACATTTCAGTGACGGGCAACTTAATTGGATGTATGACTTGGAAGATCGGGTATCAAACCGTTCGAGAACTTTATCAGCTTCTTTGAGAGTCGCACAGCTACGCCAATAGCTTAACCTATCCTGTGATTCTGAAAGTCAAACGCGATATTCCGGGAGTAACTGCGCTGCACAGTATTGGCAATAAACACCTTAATTCACGGGTTGTATATTGAAGCAGAGCGACAAGCCGTTTGAGAGCGATACCAATTGGTATAAAGTCATACACTTTCTCACATACCTTACTTTCCGAGAAAATAGCAAGCTGTATCGAGAGTAAAACTTCGTGTTGAGTGACGCAAATTTATACCCAATTTTGTCAGGGGCAGCTTAGTTTCATGTATGAATAAGAAGATCGAGCGTCAAGCCATTCGAGATAGTTACCGCCTTCTTTGAGATTAGATCGGCTAACTCATTAACTTCACCAGTCCAGGGATTCGGATAGTCAATCCAGGTATTCCTGAAGTAAATCCGCTGAACAGTACTGCCAACAGACACTCTAATTCACGGTTTGAATAGAAATGTAAAGCTTCAATCCGTTTGAGACCAACCGTTAAACCTATACCGTTCAGCGCATTTACTCCTGGAATACTTGAATTGCCTTTCGGAATCAAGGGATAGGTGCAGCAATTGACTTAGCAGTGTGACATTCAAGGAAGGTGATAACGATCTCTAACGGTTTGACGCTCGATCTTTTTATTCATGCATGAAGTTATGGTGCCCGCTATTAGATTATTGTGTAATTTGTCTCACTGAACTCGGTGTTATACGCCCGATACTGCGGGTTAGCATCTCCAGAGGTTAGGCCCTCTGGAAAGAGTTTGACTCTATACAAATACGTCACGTCCTGCCGCGGTTTGACTCTCTGCTTTAATGTTCATATCGAGAAATAAGCTGCCTATTGCCAATACTGTTCAGCAGATTATTCCAGGAATACCTGGCATTACTCTCGGAATAACAGGACAAATGAAGCTACTGATTCAGACGTCCGACCGTCTACGATGGTGGTGACGTTCTCGAACGGATTGACCATCGGTCTTGTAATTCTTGCACGACATTAAGGTGCCCGTCACTAAAATGTCTACTAATTTTTTTCGCTAAATAAGATGTTATACCCTCAATTCAACAGATTACGTTCTCTGAAGGTAAGGTATCAGGTAAATAGTATATCTTTATGCAAGTTGGTAACGTTCTCAAACGGTTTTACGTTATACCTTAATATTTACACTCCAAATTAAGTTGTCTATTGTCAATACCGTTCAGCGGATTTCCTTCTGGAATAGCAGGTTTGACTCTGCCGAATCACAGGGTAGCGGAATTTATTGATTCAGCCGTTCGACTCTCAAACAAGGTGATAAGGTTCTCGAACGCTTTGACACTAGATCTTCTAATTCATACATGAAATTAAGGTGCCCATCACTAAAAGCTATACTAATTTACATCTCTGATCACGAATTTATACTGTCGAGACTGTGGATTAGGTTCTCGGTCGGTAAGAACATCGGTAAAATCTTTTGACTTTATACCAATTGGACATGTTCTCAAACGGTTTGACACTCTACTTTAGAATTCAAAACGAGAATTAAGGTGTCAATTACCAATGCTCATCAGTGGATTTACTCCAGGAATACCCGGTTTGACTCCCTGAATCACAGAATAGGTGAAGCTACTGACTTATCCGTTCGAACCTCAATGAATCTGATAACGTTATCGAACGGTTTGACACTCGATCTTCTAATTCATACATGGTAAATACGCTGACCGTGTGTCTCGAAATGTCTCCAAATTTGCTTCCGTGAGCACTAAGTATGACATTCCCTACAGCGGGTTTGTTTCTAGGAAGGAAAGGTGTCTGGTAAGGTATATGACGTTATATTAATTGCTAACGTTATCTTGCCATTTGTCGCTGTACATTAATATTCATATAGTGAGTTGAAGTGTTGATTGCGAATACAGCTCAGCGAATTTTCTCCTGGAATACCTGATTTGCCTCTCGGAAACACAGGATAGCTGCAGCTATTGACTCATTTGTGCGACCTTCAGATAAGGAGACTACGTTTGTTTGACACTCGATCTTGTTATCCATTCATGTAATTAAGGATCCCGCCATTAAAATGTATACTAATTTGTTTCTCTGACACCAAGCAACATACACTTTGCTGCCAGTTATGTTCACGGAACGTAAGGTAATCTGTGAAAGGAATTACTATATACCTACCTGTAATGTTCACCGGCGCTTTGGCTCTCTACTTTAATATCCACGCGGTGAATTAATGTTTCTATCGCCAATATTGCTCAGCGGTTTCACCCCTGGAATACCGGGCTTGACGCTTGAAATCACAACTATGAGTGAAGCTGTTGACTCAGCGGTTCGACTCTAAAAGTGGGTGGTAATGATCTAGAATTATTTGACACACGATCTTCTAATTCGTACATGAAAATAAGGTGCCCGCCACTGATATGGTTACAAATTTCTTTCTCTGATCACGAAATTACACTCTCGATATCGCGGGAACGGTTCGCGGAAGGTAAAATCTTCGGTAAGAATTTTGACTTTTGTACTAATTGGTTGCGTTCTCAATCGGTGCGACGGTGTACTTTAATAATCAAACCAAGAATTAAGGTTTCAATTGCTAATAATGTACTGCTCGTTTACTCCCGCAATACCTGGTTTGACTTTCCGTATTACAGGATATGTGAAGCTATTGACTTTGTCGTACGAATCTCAAAGAAGGTGGTAACGTACTCGAACGCTTTGACTCTCGATGTTGATATTTGTACACAAAAATGAGGTGTCAGTGCACTAAAATGTCTACGAATTGGTTTCCGTGAGGAACAAGCCGGACACTATAGCGTGTTGGATTCTATGAATGTAAGGTGTTCGGTAAAAAGAATGACTTAATACGAATTGGTAATGTTCGCCGACGGTTTGACACCCAATTTTTATAATCATACAGTGAATTGTGGTATCTGTTGCCAATACTGTTTAGCGGACTTACTCCTGGAATACCTGGCATAGCTCTAGGAATCACAGGTTGGGTGAAGCTATTGACTTCGCCGTTAGCGCTCGCTGAAGGTGTTAGCTTTCTCGAAAAGTTTGACCATCGATGTTCTTATCCATAACGAAATTAAGGTCCTGTCACTAAAATGTATACTAACGTGCTTCCCTACATATGTAACAATACTCTCGACACGGTAGGTTAGTTTCTCGTTCGTTAAGGCATTCCGTGATGCATTTGACTTTATAGCAATTAGTAGCGATCTCATACAGTGTGGCGCTCCATTCTAATAGTCTCTCGGCTGATTATGCTGTCTATTGTCAATTCTGTACAGCGGATTTACTCCCTGAATACCTGGATTCAAACTCGAAATCGCAGGATACGTAAAACTATTGACTTAACCGTTCATCTCTCGCAGAAGGGGTCAACGTTCTCGACCGGTTGACACTCGACCTTTTAATTCATACTCGAAGTTGAGGTACCCGCCACTGAAAGGAAGAATAATTTCTGTCTCTAAACACGAAGTTATACTCTCGGTACGGCGTGGTAGTTTCGCGGCAGGTACGGCGTTCGGTGAAAAGTTAAACTCTATACCAATAGGAAAAGTTGTACTCTCTACTTTAAAACTCATACCGGGAGGTATTGATTTTAATGCCCATACTGCACAGTGGATATACTCCCGGAATAACTGGTTGGACTCTCGGTACCACACGACAGTTGAGGATATTGACGCAGCTGTGCCACTCTCAATGGAGGAGATTACGTTCTCGAACGACTAGACTTTCGATTCTGCTGCTGAAGCACGAAAACATGGGGTTCCTCTGCTCAAGTATCTACTAATATTTGTCCATGAACACTAATCTAGATACTACCTGTGGCGTGTTAGGTTCTCTGAGCGTATCGTATCCGTTAAGAATATTGAATGCATACTAATAGATAGCGACCTACAACGGTTTCACACTGTACATTAATATTTATTCCATGAATTAGGGTGTGTAATGTATATGCTGTACAGCGGATTTAATCCCAGAGTACGTGGTCTGACTCTGGGTATGACAGGAAAGGTGGAGCAACTGACTTAACCGTTCAATACCCAAAATGAGGCGTGAACGTTCTCGAAATGTCTGACTACCCGATCTTCTAATTCATACATGATATTGAGGCTCCCGTCACTGAAATGAAAACTGATTTCTTTCTCTCAACACGATGTTATACTCTCGATACAGCGGGTTAATTTTTACGAGGGTATGGTCTTCGGTAAAACGTTTGACTTTATAGCAATAAGTAACGTTCTTACACTGTGTTACGCACCATTTCAATTTCCAATCCGCGAATTAAGTTGTCTACTGCCAATTCTGTACAGCGCATTTACTCCAGGAAATTCTCGTTCCGCTCTCTGACTCACACAATGTATTAAGTTAATGACGTAGTCGTTTGAATCTCAAAGAGGGTGGTAACTTTCTCGATCGGTTTGTCCCTCCATCTTCTAATTCTTGCATGAAATTAAGGTGCTCGTTACTAAATTGATTAATAGTTCGTACCTCTGAACGCGGTGTTATACTCTGGATTCATGGGGTCTGTTCTTCGGAGGGTAAGGCATTCTGTAAAACATTTTACCCTGCACGAGCAGGTAATGTTCCAAAACGGCTTGAATGCCTGCTTTAATATTCTAACCGTGAATTACGGTGTCTATTGCTCAAAGTATGTAGCGGATTCACATCCGGAATAACTATATTGCCCCTCCGAATCACAGGGTAGGTCAAGCTATTGATTTAGCCATTCGACTCCCAAGGATGTTGATAACGTTCTCCAACGGCTTCACAATCGATCTTCTAATTACTACAGGAATATACGGTACCTGTTACTGAAATGAATACTAATTTCCTTCTCTGAACACGAAGTTATACTCTCGATGCAGCGGGATAAGTTTTCCGAGAATAAGGTCTTCGGTAACACATTTGACTTTATACCAATTGGTAACGAACTCAAACGGTTTGACACTCTACCTTAATATTCATTCCTCGAATTAAGGTGTCCATTACAAATAGTGTGCAGCGGACTGACACCCGGCATACCTGGTTTGCCTGTCGGAATAGCAAGATAGGTGAAGCTGTTGATTTATCCGTTCGACTCTAAAAGAAGATGGTATCGTTCTCGAAATGTTTGACTCTCGATAATTCTGTTCATACATGAAATTAAGGTGCGCTTCTAAGATATGTCAACTTATATATTGCCATGAACACTAAGCAAGGCACTTCCTCCAGCGGGTTGGACTACTCGGGAGTTAAGGGCTTCGGTAAAAAGTTTGATTCCATACGAATAGGTAATGTTCTGCAACGGTTTTACGCTCAACATTAATTTTCGGACCATCAATTAAGTAGTTAATTACCAATACTGTCCAGCGGATAAACTCCCGGAATTCCTGGTTTGACTCTCCGAAATACAGGATAGGTGAAGTTATTGACTTAGCCGTGCGTCTCTCACAGAAGGTGCCAACGTTCTCTAGAGGATTGACCACCGATAATCTAATTCGTACATGAAGTTACCGTGCCCGTGACTGAAATGAATACTAATTTTCTACTGTGAACACGGACTTATTCTCTGAATGCGGCAGGTAGGATTCGCGGAAGCAAAGGCCTTCGGTACCTCGTTTGACCTTATACCAATTGGTATGCACTCAAAACGTTTTACGCTCTACTGTAATATTCAAACCGCGAATTAAAGTATCTATTGCCAAAACTCTTCAGCGGACTTTCTCCCGGAATATCTGCTTTGACTCTCGGAAACGCAGGATAGGTGAAGCTATTGTGTTATATTCGTGATTTCACGATGAAGGTGGTATAGTGCTCGAACGTTTTCACCCTCGATATTCTCACTCATACATGGTACTAAGGTGCCTTTCTCTGCAACGTATACCAATTTGTATCTCGCGGAAGTAGTGGTCTACATACATCGGGACAAGTTCTCGGAGTGCAAGGTTTTCTGTAAATCTTTTGACATGATCCCAATATGTAACGTTCTAAAAAACGTTTCGCTTTGTACTTTTATATTCTAACCGTGAACTAAAGTGTCCATTGCCAGTAGTGCATAAAGAATGGACTCCGGGATACCTGGTATGACTCTCAGAATCACTTGATAGTTCAAGTTATTAGCTTAGCCGTTCGACTCTTAAAGGAGGTGGTAACGACCTCGAACGATTAGACATCCAGTTATCTAGTTCATACATGAATATAAGGTGTCCGCCACTAAAATTTGTATTAATTTGTATATCTGAAAATAAGTTATCCTCTCGATACTGCGGGAGTGGTTCGGGAAGTTTGGGCCTTCGTTAAAACGTTTGACTTTATACCAATTTGTAACGCTATCAAACGGTTTGACGCTAGACTTTACTATTCAAGCCGTGAATTAGTGTGCCTGTTGCCAATACTCTTCAGCGGATTTATTCCGGGAAAACCTGGATAGGCACTCGAAATTATACGATAGGTGCGGCTACTGACTTAGCCGTTCGAATCCCGAAGAAGGTGGTCACGTTCACCAACGGTTGAACCATCGATTTTCCAATTCATATATGGAATCAAGGTGCCCGTCACTGATACGTATATTAATAGCTTTTACTGAACACGATGATATACTTTCGATACAGCGAGTTTGGATCTCGGAATGTGAAGGTATCGGTAAATGTTTTAGTCTGTGCCAATACGTAACGGTCTACAGCAACTCGACTCTGTACTTTCACATTGAATCCCTGAATTAAAAGTGTCCACTACCAATACTGTTTAGCGATATTTACCCCCGGAATACCTGGTTTGACTCCCGGAATCGCAGGATATGCGAAGCTATTGATTTATCCGTTCGACTCTCACTGAAGATGGCAACGTTCTCTGGCAGATGAACACTGGATTTTCGAATTTATACATGAAGTTGAGGTGGCCGTCACTGAAATGAATACTAATAACTTTCTGTGCACACAAACTTATACTTTCAATGAAGCCGCTTAGGTTCGCGGAAGGTAAGGGCTTTGGTAAAACGTTTGTATTTATAGTAATTGGTAACGGTCTCAAACGGTGTGAAGCTGTATTTTAATATTCAAATCGAGGAACTAAGATGACTGTTGCCTATACCGTTCAGCGGATTTACTCCAGGAATAACTGGTATGACCCTAGGAATCTCGGGATCAGTAATGCTATTGACTTAGATGGTCGACCCTCAAATACGGTGGTAACGTTCTCGAATAATTTGACTCACGATTTTTCTAATCATTCATGAAAATATGGTGTCCGTCTGCTAGAAATGTCTACTAATATGTTCCTGTGATCTCGAAGGTTGACAACCGCTACAACGGGTAGGATTCTCGGACGATAAGGTATTGGGTAAATATAATGACTTCATAAAAATTGGTAATGTTTCCCGACGGTTGGAGTCTCATCCTGAATATTCATGTCGTGAATTAAGTTGCCTATTGCCAATACTGTTCAGCGAATTTAATCCCGGAATACTTGGTTTGACTCTAGTTAGGGCAGGATAGGTGAAGCTATTGACATAGCTGGGCGACACTTAAAGAAGGTGGTAACGTTCTCCAACGGACGAACTCTCGATCTTCTCTTGCATACATCAGGATAAATTTTCGATCTCTTAAAGTATCTAATAATTTGTTTCCGTGAGCACTAAGCAAGACACTCGCTACAGCAAGTTCAGTTCTAGGAGGGTGAGGTTTTCGGCCAAAGGAATGACTATATACCATTTAGTACTGCTTTCCGACGGTTTGACTCTCTACTTTAATACTTCAAGTGTGTATTAAGGTGTCTAGTGCGAATTCTCTGCTTCGTATGTGCTCCTAGAGTACCAGGTTTAACTCTCGTACTCGCAGGATATGTGAAGCTATTGACGTTCCTATGCCACTCAAAAAGAAGGTAGCTACGTTCTCGAACAGTTTGACTCCCGCTTTTGTTGTTCATACATTAAAGTAAGGTGTCCATGTGCTAAAATATCTTCAAATTTGTTTGGGTGAATATTAAGCAAGACAATCCCTAGAGTGGGATAGGTT
Organism: Lasioglossum baleicum; assembly: GCF_051020765.1. NCBI lineage: Eukaryota > Metazoa > Arthropoda > Insecta > Hymenoptera > Halictidae > Lasioglossum > Lasioglossum baleicum. The sequence goes on along the minus strand of NW_027469864.1, from coordinate 36,799 downwards.
CACGGAAGGCATGGTTTCCGTAAAAAGTATGTCTCCATGCCAATTATTAATGTTCTCTGAAGGTATGACACTCCAGTTTAATATTTATAACGTGAATTAGCGGGTCTATTGCAAATACAGTTCAGCGGACTGATTCCCGGGATAACTTGCTTGACTCTACAAATCACAGGATACGTAAAGCTATTGAATTAGCTGTGCGACTCTCAAAAAGTTTATAACGCTTTCGCACGAATTGAATCGAGATATTCTTATTGACAGATGAAATTAAGTTGCGTGCCACTAAAATGAATAATAATTTGCTTCTCGAAACACGAAATTATACACTAGATTCGGCGGAGTATGTTCTCTGAACGTAAGGCCCACGGTAGAAATTTTGACTCAATTCCAATAGGTAACAATCTGCAACCGTTTGACACACGACTTTGATTTTCGAGCAGCGAATTATTATGTCAATTGCCATTGTCATTGCGGAAACACTGGGCATCTGAAGTTACTAACTTAGCAGCACCCATCTCATAAGCGGCCGTAACGGTCTTGAACGGTTTCTTTTCTTGAACGGATACTCGCTACTGCGGGTTAGGTTCTAGGAAGGTAATGTATCCGGTAAATAGTCTGCCTTTGTACCTATTTGTTGTGTTCTCCAACGGCTTGACACTCTGCTTTATATTTAAGCCGCGAATTATGGAGAACATTGCCAATACTGTAGAGTGCATTTAATCACGTAATACCTGTTTCGGCTCTCGGACTCATAGGATTGCCCTTGCTGCCTGCTTTATCACTATTCCTCGCAAGCCCGGTCAAATGACCGTATTTAAATTTTCAATTGGAATTTCTTACATTCAACGTAAGTGGATGTCCTTTAAACTTTACGACCTTTCCTCATATATATGTATGATACATTTTTCAATGTGCACTTATTTTTTTAATGTTTATCTTCTGAGAAATATCTGAAGTCTATCTAACGTACCATGACCGGTCATTTGACCGTTAGTATAATCTTTGCATCTTTGTAATAGTTTATCTCTAAGGCTCAATGCCAAAACTATACAGTGGTTCCAAACGAAAGGTAATGTAGTTGTGGCACGATATTATCCGAGAAATACCTTCCAGAAAATGGTTTAGGGCACTTCCAAGTGTTTACACTTCTCGCCCGATTATCGGGTTAGCGTTGTATATTTGCTTGATTGAAATCTGATATGGTCCAGACCCTCGAATGTTCTTACACCATCTTATCTACGATGACATAAAATGACTTCTAAGTGAAGGAAATATATAGACGTTTTCTCACGAATTGAAATCAGTATAGTCTTGAGACACGAACAGAGTGCATCGAAACGTGATGTCACAAAGAGCATACTTGGCAGTCTTTTATTATTATTTCGTAATATTTTATATCGTATTACGTGTTATAAGTGCAATTTTCAAAATAGTGAACAAGACTAATAATAATATTATTACTAAATAATAAGTTTCACATTTTATCTTTTATTCATTTTTTTATCTATTTTGATATACACTTTTATATTTTAGTTTTTATTTTCTCCGTTGAATATTTACCCCAAAATGTCAAGACGATTGAGAAGTGCGAATGTATTATTAGCGAGAATAAATGATATCGATGCAGAATGTTCTGATGATCATCAGGGAATTCTGGATATGGATCATGACACTACGGAAAATTATGATCCATTTGAAACCGACTCGAACACCGATGAGAACGAAGAGAATATTTAGAACGTACGTAGACGACAAAAGAGATGGAGATTTTTAGTTAGTTCTGATAGTGAGAATGAGGAAGAGGCAAGCGAAATTGCGATGGTCGGAACTGTTTGGCGGGAAGTAAAAATAGGGTCTGCTCCTGGAAGTGCACCGGGTCATATTTTTATGGAAACATCAGGCCCGACTGGGTACAGTAACCGTAATACTATGAAAGGCGAAGTTAGGACGGCATTTTCTGTGATAATTTATAAGAATATAGTCGAACATATAGGAAAGTGCACAGAGGCAGAGGCATTTAGAGTGTTAGGATATAAATGGGAACAGTCAACTGCAAAGTTATATGCATTTTTTGCAATAATGTATGCACGCGGCGCATATGAGGCTAAGGATATAGATATATCACTTGTATGGAATAGAAAGTGTGGCCCGCCTATTTTCACAAGTACTGTGATTAGACATGACTTTACGGAGATTATGAGATTTATTCGATTTGACGACAGAAATCAACGAAACGAACGGTTACAAACCGATAAATTCGCTATGATTTCCGAGGTTTGGTACAAGTTTAATGACAACAGTCAAAATTGTTATAAACCAGGTCCATATATTACTATTGACGAACCATGGTTTCCAATGAAAGCAAGGTGTAGATTTACTCAATACATGCGCAATAAACCGGACAAATTTGGTCTAAAATTTTGGTTAGTATCCGATGTACCAAGCAAATATATAATAAACGGCTTTCCATATTTGGGAAAAGATGAAAGTAGAGAACCCTCAGTTCTTCTTGTAGAGTTTGTCACTATAAAATTAGCAGAACCGTATGTAGGATGTGGAAAAAATATAACCACAGACAACTTTTTTACAAGCCAACCTTTAGCAACAAAACTTTAAGCAAAGAGAATTGCGATTGTTGCGACAATTAGAGCAAATAGAAAAGAGCTACCAAGACTGGAAAAACTGAAAAACGACGACATGGGGCTTACCTTAATCAAAATCTATTGCTGAAATAATTGTATGTTGACAATTTACAAAGCCAAACCAAGAAAAAAAGATCAAATTCCCAGTTCACTGAACAACTCCGAACAAGTTGAAGAAAATGACACTCGAACACCGGAGACAATTCAATTGTATAATAGCGCCAAATTTGTCGTAGATGTGACCGATCAAATGGCCAGAAATTGTTCAGTAAAATTTAAATCTTGGAGATGGCATTTGCAAGTATTTTTTAATATCTTGGATTTAGCCGGGACGAATGCATGGGTGTTATATAAAGAAACTACGGGAGAAGAAATTACAAGACAGGAGTTCCTAATCCAATTCGCAGATGAACTTGCCATCGAATACCAACAAGATCTCGGCAATGACGATCAACCAAAACCCATCGAAAGTACAAATACAGGTTCCCGTTAACGGAAAAAATGACAGATAAGGTATGGTAAACATAATAAGAAGTACAAAATCTGTCCAAAATGTAAAAAGTACCTATGCGAAAAATGTACAGTTGAGAAGCCCATTTGGAAAAATGCAACGAAAAAGAAGAAAGTGTAAATTATGTACTCTGGAATAAAAGAAACTATATTTTTATACTGGCAAATTGGCTATTGGTATGCATTCAATATTGAAAAATATAATCTGTGAAAGACCGCTCATTTGACCGGCCGCGGTAGGAATGGGTATACGTGAAATGTCGGTAGGAATAGTGATAATACTCAAACCGTGAACTTAGGAATCTATCGCCTATACAGTACAGCGCATTTACTCCCGGAAAATCTAGTTTGACTCTCGAAATCACAGGACAGGTGTAGCTACTGACATAGCGGATCGTCCTTCGAAGTAGGTGGTAACGTTCTCTGAAGAATTGACAGTCGATCTTCTACTTCACACATGAACCTATGTTGACCGCCACTAAAATGTGTTCATAATTGTTTCACCGATCAGGAGGATACACTCTCTGAAACAGCAGGATAGTTTCTCGTAACGATAAGGTCGTCGGTGAAGAGTTTGGCTCTATAACAAATGGTAACGCCCTCCAACTGTTTGACGCTCGATCATGTTACACATACATGAAATTAAGGTGCTCCTCACAAAAATGTATAGTTATTTGTATCGCTGAAAACAAGGTTATCCTCTCGGACGGCGGGCTAGGTTCACTGATTGTAAGATCTTCAGTAAAGAGTAAGACGTTATACCAATTGGTAACGTTCTCAAACGAGTCAACCCTCTACTTCAATATTCATACCGTGAATTAATGTTTCTATTGATTACACTGTTCAGCGGAATTATTCCTCGAACACCAGGTTTGACTTTCGAAACCACAGGACAGGTGAAGCTATTGGCTTAGCCGTTCGTCTCACACAGATGGCGTTAACGTTCTCGGAATGTTTGACCTTCTATCTTCTAACTCACGCAAGAATTTACGGTGTCCGTTATTAAAATGTATTGTAATTTGTTGCACTAAGCACGATGTTATACTCTCGGTGAAATGGGTCAGGTCCTCAGAATTTTATGCCATGCAGTTATTAGTATTATACTAATTGGTAAAGTTCTCAAACAGCATGATTCTTTACTTTAATATTCATGCCATGAATTAATATTTCTATTGTCAATACTGTTCAGCGCTTTTACTCCCGGAGTACCAAGCATGACTTTCGGAATCACATTTAATGGTGAAGCTGTTGACTCCGCCGATCGAACCCAAAACAATGTGGTAAACATATCGAATGTTTTGACACTTGATATTCTAATTCATATCTGAAAATAATGTGTTCTACAGATACAATGTCCACTGATTTGTTTCCGTGAGCACTAGGCATGACACTCGCTACAGCTGGTTAGATTCCTGAAAGGTAATGTTTTCGATAAAAGGAATGACTCTACACCAATTGACAATGTTTTCCGACGGTTTGACCTTCTACTTTAATATTCATGCCGTGAATTAAGGTGTATACCACCAAAACTGTTCAGCGTACTAACACCCGGAATACCAGCCTTCACTCTCGGAATCACAGGATGGGTGAATCTGCAGACTCAGGCGTTCGACTCTCAAAGAAGGTGGACACGTCTTCGATCCGTTTGACAACCGATCTTCTGATTCGTAAATGTAATTACGGTACCCGTCACTAATATGTATACTAACTTCTTTCTCTGAACACGAAGTTATACCCACGATACTGCGGCTTATGTTCTCGGAAGGTGAGATATGCAATGAGGTGTATGACGTTATATCAATTGGTAAACATCCCAAACGGTTTGTCTCTGTACTTTAATATCCATACCGTGAATTAAGGTGTCCATTGCCAACAGTGTACAGCAGATTGAATCCCGGAATATCTGGTTTAACATCGTCTTAGCTCTTCGACTCTCAAAGAAGGTGGGATCGTTCTCGATGTGTTTGACACTCGATTATTCTGTTCATACATGTAATTAATATGTGCTTCTGCTATAATGTCCACTAATTTGTTTCCGCGAGCACTAAGCATGACACTCGCTACAGCGGGTTAGGATCCTGGATGGTAGGGTATCCGGTACAAGGATTGACTTCATACCATTTGGTAATGTTCTCCAACGGTTTGGCTCTTTAATTTAATATTCATACCGTGAATTCAGGACTCTAATGTCAATACTGCTGAGCGGACTAAATCGTGAGATACTAGATTTGACACTCGGAATCACATGAAATGTGAAGCTACTGACTCAGGTGTTCGACTCACAAACATGGTGGTAACGTTTTTCGACTGTCGGACCCTTGATTTTCCTACTCCTACGTAAAAATATGGTGTACGTCTGCTAAAGTGTCTACTACTTCCTTCCTGTGATCGTGAAGCAAAACAATCGCTACGGCGGCTTCATTTCTCGAAATGTGAGGTATAGGTTAATAAGAATGACTTTATAGCAACTGGTAATATACTCTCAGCGGTTCTCGGAATCACAGGCTTGGTGGAGCTATTGAATTATCCGTTCGACTTTTAAAGAGTTTGGAAACGTTCTCGACTGGTTTGACACTCGACCTTTGAAATCATTAATGAAATTAAGGTCCCTTCACTAAAATGTTTACTTATTTGTTACTGCGATTGCGATGTCATACACTCGATATAGCGGGTTAGGCTTTCGGAGTGTAGCGTCTTAAGTAAATCGTTTGACTGATAGCAGTGGTAACGCTCTCAAACGGCTTGACGATCTACTATAATATTGAGAGCGAACATTAAGGTGTCTAATGCCAATACTCTTCAGCTGGTGAACTCTCGGAATCCCTGGTTTGACTTTCGGAGTCATAGGATACGTGAAGCTATTGATATAGCTCTTCGATTATCAAAGATGGTGGTAACGTACGCGAACGGTTTAACCCTCGATCTTCGAAATCATACATGAAATTAAGGTGCGCGACTCGAGGATGTATACTAATTTGTTTCTCTGAGCGCGAGGATATACTTCCGTTGCAACGGGTGTGGATCTCGGATGGTAGGCCATCGGTGAAATATTTGACCCTATACCAATTGGCGTTGTTCTACAGCGGGTGGACTCCGTATATTAATATTCGAGCCGCATATTGCGGTGTCTATTGCCAATACTCTTCAGCGCGTTTAATCTCTGTTTTCCTGGGCTGACTCTCGAAATCACGGATTCGTGAAACTACTGACTTAGCCGTTCGTATCTCACAGAAGGAGGTAACGTTCTCGAAAGAGTTGAAACTAGATCTTGTAATTCATGCATGAAATTTAAGTGTCGTCTCCGAAATGAAAACAAATTTATTTCTCTGAACACGAAGTAATACTCTCGAGTGGACAGCGGGTTAGTGTTTCGGTGGGTATGGCCGTCGGTAAAGCGTTCGACTTTATATCATTTTCTAGCTTTCTCAAACAGATTGACGCATTACATTAATATGAAAAACCTGAATTAAGGTGTCAATTGACAATAATGCACAGCGCATGTACTCCCAGAATTTCTGGCCCGATCCACGGTACCGCATGATAGTTGTAGCTACTGACTAAGCTGCTCGACACTCAAAGAAGGAGACAACGTTCTCGAAAGGATTCACCATCGATTCTCTAATTTATACATGAAGATACGTTCCCTGTCACTAAAATGTTTACTAATATGGTCCTCTGAACACGAAGTTATAATCTCGATGAAGCGGTTGAGGTTCGAGGATGGTACGTCCTACTTTGGTACGTTTGACTTTACAACATTTCGTGACGGTCTCAAACGGATTGTGGCTCTGCTTTAACATTAAAACCCAGAATTAAGGTGTCCATTGCCAGTACCCTTCAGCGGATATATTCCTGGTAAGCCTAGTGTGACTTTCCGAACCACGGGTTAGGTGAAGCTGTTGTATTCTGTGTTCGATTTCTCGTAGAAAATGGTAACGTTCTCGAACGGTTTTTTCCACGATCTTCTAGATCATACATGAAATTTGGGTGCCATTCACAGCTATGCATCCTAATTAGTATCTATGAATATGAAGTAGTATTCTACATACATCGGGTTAAGTTCTCGGAGAGTAAGGATTTCTGTAAAACTTTTGACACAATTCCAATATGTAACGGTGTACAAATGTTTGACTTTGCCCTTTATTGTTGTAACCATGAACTAAGGTGTCCATTGCCAATATTGTACAGCGGATGGACTTTCGGAATAACTGGGTTGACTCTCGGAGTAACAGGGTAGGTGAAGATGTTGCTTTCGCCGTTCGTCTCTCGCAGGAGGTAGCAACGTACCCTATCGATTTGACTCTCGATCTTCTAAATCGTACATGATGTTAAGGTTTGCGTCACTGAAGTGAATACTAATTTCGTTCACTGAACACGAAATTATACTCTAGATATGGCAGGTTAGTTTCTCCTAAGGTAAGCCTATGCGTAAAGTGTTTGACTCTGTTGCAATTGGTATCGCCCTATAACAGTTTGATGGTCTGCATTAATATTCAAACCTCTAATTAAGGTGTCTATTGCCAATACTCTTAAGCGGACTTACTCCCGCAATACATTGTTTGTCTCTCATGATGGGTCAAGCTTTTGACTTAGGCGTTCAAACCGCAAAGAAGTTGGTAACTTTCCCGAACGGTTTAACCCTACAATTTCATATTCACAAGGAAATTATGGTCTCCGTCACTAAAATGTTTACTAATATGATCCTCCGAACACGAAGTTATACCCTCAGTATAGCGGGATAGCTTCTCGGAAGGTTTGACCTACGGTGATAAGTAAGACTGTATACGAATGGCTAATGTTTTACAGCAAACAGTGAATGATGGTACGGCAGATCGAACAACGCTACTGTATGGTCACCGTTAATTTCTTAAGGCATGATTTTGAACTGCATGCAATTCTTACTCATTTTTATATTTATATACTAATACTACAATTTACTGTTATGGTAATTACAATTTTTTTCGAAGTTGTCAATTGGTAGTTGAAAACAATTTATTTCTTATTAATCGTATTTTTTGAATTAGTTAAGTGAACGAATATGATAATATTTTGCAATACTTACTGTTATTTTATACAGATGCCTGAATGCGCACCTACGCTTCCGGAACGACACAGCTGTAATGGCTTTGTAGTTGCGTACGGCAGATCGGAGCGGCATACTGGATGGTCTTCGTTTTTTCGTGTATCAATGGTTTTGAAACCTATCCATTTTTTCTCACGTTTTCAATTTCTTTGTACGTTCTGTAGTTTGCTGTTATGAAATTTTCTATTTTCTCCGAAATTATAAATCTTAATTTTTAGAAATTGTAATTCTTAGTAAAAGTGTCATTGGATTTAGTGGTGTGTACGCTTATGACAATATTACGTTAAGTTCTTGGGTATTTTATAGGATTGTCTCTATACGTATCTGCTTTTACGGAGCGGCACGGCTGCTGCGGTCTTGTAGTAGCGTTCAATAGATCGGTGCGTCACTGCTGTATGTTCTTTGTATATAATTTTAACCTTAATATTGTACAATATTAATTTTTTCATAGTCATGTATTAAATTTCATATGCTGTAATTCAGTGTTTTGGTATGTTCGATTTGTCATAATTATAAATTTTGTTTAGAGATTTGTAATTCTTGGTAACCGTGTCATTGGAAATAGTTGAGTGTACATATATGACCATTTCCTGTCAAGCTTGTTGTTACATTATATGATTGGCTATATGCTTACCAACGAGTCCGGTGCGACATGGCTGGATTGCTTTTGTTGTTGCGTTCGCTAGATCGGAGCGACAGTGCCGTTAGGTATTTGTTAATTCCATTGACCTTGATATTGACCGCTTGTATTCATTCTCTGTTTTCTGCTGATGTGTACATACTGTAATATACTCTTATGATATTTTTATTTTCTTCAAAATTTCAAGTTTTTAATTTCAGAAAATGTATCGTACATGAAAAGTGCCTTTGGAATTAGTTGAGTGTACGTACATCTCGATAATTTTTTAAACTTATTGTTATTTTATATGACTGTTTCTGTACGTACCTTCGCTGTCGGAGCAACACGACTGACGAGTTCCTGTAATTTCGTACCGTAGATGGAAGCAGTACTACTGGATGGTCTTCGACAATTTCTTGAACCATTATTTTATACCGTTTGTATTCTTTCGCAGTTTTCTACCAATTTATAAATAATGCTATTTACTGTTACGATATTTCCGATTTTTTTAAATTTTAAATTATCAATCATTGTTATAAAAAATTGTATTCCTTGGCAAAAGAGTCTTTGGAAATAGTTGTGTTTATGTATACGACTATATTTTGTAAGACTTATTCATATTTTATATGATTGTACTGTATACGTACATACGATATCTGTGCAACACGGCTAGCGAGGTATTGTAGTTGGGTACGGCAGAACGGATCGGCACTACTGAATGGTCTCCGATTATTTCTATAACCTTGATTTTGTATCGTTTGAATTTTTTCTCAGTTTCCCGGTTATTTATGCATTTTGTAATTTACTGTTATGATATTTTCGATTTTTCTTCGAAATTTTAAATCTTTATCTTAGAAAAATGTACATCATAGGAAAAGTGACAATGAAATTAGGTCAGTGTACCCCTATGACATTATTTTCTTCAACTAGTTGTTATTTTGTATGATTGCATGTGTATGTACCTACACTGTTTGCGCGAGACGACTGGCGAGGTCCTTTAGTTGCGTACGACAGAACGGGGCGAGACTACTCGATGGTCTTCGATAATGTTTTTAACCTTCATATTGTACAGGAAGAATTTTTTCCCAGTTTCTCATTTATTTGTACATACTGTATGTTACTGCTATGATGTTTTCACTACTCCTAAAAATACAATTTCTGAGATAAGAAATTAGAGGATTTGAATAAAATCGTAAATATCATAACAGTAGGTCAGAGAATGTAGAAATAAATATTGAATATCGAAAGAATGCATTCGGCACAATATCAAGGTTAGGGAAATTAACGAAGATAATACCGTAGTGTCGGTACTATATGCCGAACGCAACTCGAAGGCAATAACAGGCGTGTCGCCCCGGAAGAGTATGTACGTATAAAAACAATTATGTAAAATAGAAATAAGTATCGTCATAATATTGGCATAAATGTACACTCAACTAATTCCAAAGGCATTATACTGATAAATACAATTATTTAATTGGGGATATCATAACAGCAAATTACAGTATGCATAAACACAACACAGAAAAATATTTCACACGGTACAATATCAAGGTCCAGGAAGTTATCAAATACCACACAGCACTATCGCTCCTATATTTCGATCGCAACTGCAAGAGAACTCCACCCGTGTCGCTCCGGAAGCGTAGGTGCGTACACGCACAATCGTTTAGAATAACAACATATATAGAAAACTGATGTTATAAACCTACATTCAACTAATTCCGAAGACACCATTCATAAAATATACAATGATTGATATTAAAGATAGGGAATTTAGAATAAATTTGTTAGTATTGAGTCAGTAAATTACAGTATATATAAATAAATGGAAGAATGCGAAGGAATGCATACGGTACTATATCAAGGTTAAAGTAATTAACGTAGGTTATACAGCAGTTGTCGCTCCGACCAAGCGAACGCAACAACAAGACGAATCCAGTCCTGTCTCTCCGGCAGCGTAGGTACGTATAGAAACATTCACACAATGTAACGACAAATTATACATAATGTGGTCATAATCGTACACACAACTAATTCCGAAGACACTTTTATTGAGAAATACAATTTTTGATATTAACAATTGGATATTTTGAAGAAAATCGGAAATATCAGACGCGTAAATTGCAGTATGCAGAAATAAATAGAAAACTGCGAAGAATGCGTACAGAACAATCTTATTGTTAAAGTAATTAACAATGACCATGCAATATGCCGCCCCCATCTACAGCACGCAACTCCAAAACCACTCCAGCAATGTCGGTCTGGATCCGATCGTACTCATACAGCCATTCATATGAAATATCAGTGAGGGTAACGAAATAATATTATAGACGTAAAACTCTACGAATTGCAAAGACACTTTCACTAAGTCATACAATTTATTCAAATGAGAAATGAAAATTTTGAAAAAAATCGAAAATATTATAACATTAAATTACAGTATGTGTAAATAAATGGGAGAATAGGGGAAAAATGCATGCGGTACAAAAGCAGGGTTAAAGAAATTAACGTAGTCCATATAGTAGTATCCCTCCGATCTCCCGAACGCAAATATATGCCCTGGCCAGTCGTGTAGCTCCGAAAGTGTAGGTACTTATACAGACAATCATATCAAATAACAATATTAACAAGATAATGTCATAAACGCGTACGCTCAACTAATTTCAAAGGCACTTTTACTATCAAATAAAATTTTTTTAGATAAACATTGAAAATTTCGAAGAGGAGCGAAAATATATAACAGTAAATTACAGTATATATAAATAAATAGAAAACTGGAACTGAATGCATATGATACAAAATCAAGGATAAGGAATTAACTGAAACCATACAGTAATGCCGCTTCGAGCTGCCGTGTACAACTACAGGACCTCGACAGTCGTCTTGCTCCGGCTGGGTTGGGACGTATACAGACAATATTATAAAATAACAACAAGCTCAACAAAATACTGGAATAAACGTAAGCTCATCTAATGCAAAAGGAACATTTACAAAGAAATACAATTTTTTATGATAAAAAGTTAGAATTTTCTAATATATCGAAAATATCATAATATTAAATTAGAGTATGTATAAATAAACGGAAAACTGGGATAAGATGCGTACTGCACAATATCAAGGCAATAGTAATTTCCGACGACCATCAAGTAGTGTCGTTCCCATCTATCCAACGCAACCACAAGACGACTCCAGAGGTATCGTGCCGGCAGCGAACGTACTTATGGAGACAATAACATAATATAACAGGTAATATATCAAAATATTGTCACAAACGTATGCTCAACTAATGTTCAGATATAGAAATGAGTCGCCATTTCAGTGACGGGTACCTTAACCTCATGTGTGCATTAATAGGCCGAACGTCAAACTTTTGACAACGATACCGCCTTATTTTAGAGACGAACGGAAAAGTCAATAGGTTATCATATCCAGTGATACGGAGAGTCAAACCAGGTATTGATGGAGTGAATCCGCAGAAAAACATTGCCAATAGACATCTTACTTCACGGTCTGTATCGAAAAGTAAAGCAAGAAACGATTGAGAGCATTGCCAATTGGGATAAATTCAAACACATTGCCGATGGCGATACGTTTGGAGGTGCAAACTCGCCGTGTCAAGAGTATAACCTCGCGTATAAAGAAAGAAATTAATATTTATTTTAGTGACGGGCACGTTAACATCATGCATGAATTAAAAAATCGATGGCCAAACCGTTCGAGAATGTTACCACCCTCCTTAAGAATCGAACGGATAAGCCAATCGCTCCACCTATGCTGTGATTCCGAGAGTCACCTCAGGTAATCCGAGAGTATATCCGCTGAAGAGTATTGGCTATAGGTACCTTAATTCGCGTAGAGAATATTAAACAAGGCCAGCAACCCTTTGTAGGGCACTCCATATTCATGTACGGTTAAATTTCCTACAGAAGGCCTTACACTCCGATGACCAGACCCCCTGAATCAAGACTATAACACCGAGCTCAGAGGTACAAACTAGTGTATATTTTAGTGACGAGTACCATAGCCTCATGTATGAATTAGGAGGTCGAGGGTCAAACCGATCGCGAACGTTGCAAACTTCTGTGAGAGTCCAACGGCTAAGTCATTAATTTCACGTGTGCTGCGATTTCAAGAGTCAAACCAGCATCACGCTGCAGCAATTGTGGTCCTTATTTTTCATGTGATCAAATTATTAGACATTTTAGCAGACGGATACATTATTTTTGTGCATATATATGAACATCGAGGGCAAAACGTCCAAGAACGTAGTCACCTTCTTTGAGAGTGGCACAGCTACGTCAATACCCTCAACTATGCTGTGATACCGACAGTCAAACCAGGCATTCTGGAAGTACATCCCTGTACATCATTGGCAATAGACACCCGAATTCTCGGCATTAGCTCTTAAGTAGCCGGTCAATCGTGAGTGGCCGATACGTATTGGTGTAGACCCAAACACATTACCGAAAGCCTTCCCTTCGGATCAGATATCCTGCCGTATCGGGATTATAGCCGCGTGATACGGGAAACAAATTAGTATACATTTGAGTGACTGGCAGCTTAATTTCATGTATGAAGTAGACAGTCGAGTGTTAAATCGGTAGAGAACGATACCACATTCTGTGAGAGACGAACGGCTGAGTCAAGAGCTTCACATATCTTGCGATTCATATAGTCAAACCAGGTATTCCTGGAGTGAACTCGCGTCGACAGTATAGGCAATGGACTCCTTAATTCGCGGTCATAATATTAAAGTAGAGCGCCTAACCGTTTTAGGGCGTTGCCAATTGGTATAAAGCCAAACTCTTTACAGATGGCCTTACCATTGAAGAAGAAAACGGGCAGCTTGGAGAGTATAACTTCGTGTTCAGAGAAAGAAATAAGTCTGCACACCAGTGACGGGCACATTAGTTGAATGTATGAATAAGAAGATCGAGTGTTAAATCGGTAGAGAACGATACACCTTCCTTGAAAGTCGAACGGCTAAGTCAATAGCTGCTCCTTCATGTGATTCAGAGTCTAAAAGTAGGTTTCCGCGAGTCAGTCCAATGAACAGTATTGGCAATAGACACCTTATATCGCTGTATGAACATTTAAGTAAAGAGTGCAACCGTCGGAGAACATTACCGATTCCTAAAAAGTCGTTCCTTTTACCGAATATTTTACGTTCCAAGAACACAGCCCGCTATAGCGAGTGTCCTGCTTAATGTTCACGGAAACATATCAATAGACATTTTAGCAAACGGACATCACATTTTCGAGTATACGTATAGACACCAAATGTCAAAGCTTTCGAGAACGTTACCACCTTCCTTGAGATCCGAATGACTAGGATAATAGCTTCACATATCCTGTGTTTTTCGTGTGTCAAACCAGGTATTCAGAGCGTAAATCGAATGAACAGTATTGGCTATCGAATCCTTAGATCACGGGCTGAATATTAAGGCATAGCGTGAAACCGTTTGATAACGTTACCAATTTGAGTAAAGTCAAACGTTCTACGGATGGCCTCACATTCCGCGAACCTTACCGCTGCATCGAGAGTATAATTTCGTGCCCAGAGAAACACGTTAGTGTACATTTTAGAGGCGGGCACCATTATTCCGTGCATGAATTAGAAGATCGAGGGTCAAAGCGTTGCAGAGCTTTACCACGTTCGCAAAAAGTCGACCGGCTAATACAATAGCTTCTGCTATCCTGTGATTCCTAAAGTTAGTCCAGGTATTCGGGGAGTAAATCCGCTAACAGTATTGATAATACACACCTTAAATGACTGTTTGATATTATCGTAGTTCGGCAATCCGTTTGATAGCGTTACCAATTGGAATAGAGTCAAATCTTTTACCGAAGGCTTACCTTCCGCGACCTCCACGCCCTTCATCGAGAGTATTAATTCGTGTCCAGCCAAAGATATTAGTACCTATTTCAGTGACTGTCGCCTTAACTTCATGTATGAACTAGAAGATCGGGTGTCGAAACGTGCGATATCATTACTATCTTCGGTGAGAGGTGAACTACTAAGTGAATAGCTTCACCTATCTAGAGATTTCGAGAGTAAAATGAGGTATTTCTTATGTAAATTCCCCGCGCACTATTGGCAAGAGACACCTTGCCTATCGGTATGAATATTAAAGTGTAGAGTCAAAACGTCGTAGAATATTACCATTTGTATTAAGTCATTGTTTTCCCGAATACCTTACCTTCCTGGAACATTTACCCTGTAGCCAGTATCTTGCTTAGTGCTCGCAGTATCAAAATTAGTAGCCATTTCAGCTGACGGACACCATATTTTCATGTATGAATGGAGAGATGGAGAGTCAAACAGTCATCCAACGATCCCAGCGTCATTGAGTGCCGAACTGCGTAGCCAATAGCTTCATCGATCCTGTTATTCGGAGAGCCATACCTGGTACTTCTGGTGTAAATACGCTGAAATGTGTTGGCAATGGACACCATAATTTAAGGTTAGAATATCAAAATAGAGAGAAAAACCGTATATGAACGTTGCCAAATGCTATAAAGCCAATCGATTTACCGTTGGCCTTACCTTGGGAGTAGCTAACACGCCGATCCCAGAGTATAACTTCATGTTCAGAAAATGAAATTAGTCTTCCTTTCTATGTCGAGCCACACAATTTCTTGCATGAAATAGTAGATTGAGCGTCAAGCCATTCGGGAACTTTGCCACCTACAGTGACAGACGAACGCCCAGTGAATAGTTTCACCCATCCTGAGATTCCGAAAGACAAGCTTGGCATTCCAGGAGTAAATCCGCTGAACAGTATTGGCAATCGACACCACAGTTGACGGTATAAATATTAACATACAGAGTCAAACCGTAGTAGATCGTTACTTATTGGCATTGTGTCGAACATTTTGCCGAAAGTGTTCCGTACGAGAACCTAACACGATGTATCAGTTTTATAACTTCGCGCTCAGAGAAACAAACTAGTATTCAATTCTGTGACAGGCACCTTAATTTCAGGTTTTAATAAGAAGGTCGAGGGTCAAACCGTTGGAGAATGTTGCCATCTTTCTTGTGAATCGTACAACCAAGTCAATAGCTTCACCTACCTTGTGATTTGGAGGGTCAAACCAGGATCGCAATAGGGAAAGTTCTACAACGTGTCGAGTCTGTACTCTAATGTTCATATCGGGAATTAGTGTGTCCATTGCCAATACCGTTCAGCGGATTCACACCCGAATACTGGCTTAGCACTGGGAATCACAGCACGGGTGTCGCTGTTGACTTCGCCGTTCCATTCTCAGAGAAGTTGGCATCGTTCTCGAAAGATTTGGCTCTGGATTAATCTATTCATAACTAAATATAAGGTTTTCGTCTTCTAAAATGTCTACTAATTTGTTCCGGTTAACACTAGGACAGGCAATCGCTGCAGCAGGATGGGTTCTCGGACGGTAACGCCTTCGGTAAAAAGTTTGACACTATGAAAACTCGTACGTTCTACAGCGGATTGACTCTGGAGTTTAATATTGATACCGTGATATATGGTGTGTGATGCCAATTATACACAGGGGATTTAATCCCCGAGAACCTGGTTTGACTTACGGAATCACATCGTAGGTGAAGCTGTTCACCTAGCGGTTCGACTCTAAAAGAAGGTGCTAACGTTCTCAAAAGATTTCACTCATACAAGAAATTATGATGCCCATTACTAAAGTGTATACAAATATCTTTGTTTTAGCACGAAGTTATACTCTCGATACAGCTGGAAATTCTCGGAAATTCTCAGAAATCTGTCGGTAAAAAGCTTGTCTTTATACATATTGTTTACACGTTATACATGATTTGACGCTGACCTTTAATATTTATACCGTGAACTAAGGTGCGTCTTGCCAATAATCTTCAGTGGATTTACTCCCGCAATACCTGGTTTGATTCTCGCAGTCATGGGATGCGTGGAGCTATTGACTTCCCAGTGCGGTTCTCAAGAAAGGTGGTAACGTTATCGAACGGTTTGACCCTCCATCTTCTGATTCATACGTGAAGAGAAGGTGTCCGTCACAGAAATGAATACTAATTGCTGTCTCTGCACTCGACGTTATACTCTCGAAACTTCGGGTTAGCTTCTATAAGGTCATCGGTAGAATGTTTGACTTGATACCAATTGCCAAGGCTCTAAAACGCTTTGACGCCCTACTTTAACATTTAGACTGTGATGTAGGGCGTCTAATGCCAATACTCTACGTCAGGATACGTGATGCTATGAAATTAGCCATTTCACTCCCAAAGAAGGTGGTATTGTTCCTAAAAGTTTGACCCTCAATCTTCTGATTCATATATGAAATTATGGTGACCGACACTGAAAAGTATAATAATTTGCTTTTCTGAATGCGAAGACGTACACTTGATACAGCGCGTTAGCTTCTCGTTTGCTAAGACGTTCTTATATTGCTATAGTGTGCGGCGGATTTTCTCCAGGTATACCTTGCTTGACACTCGGAATCACAGGATTCGTGAACCTATGGACTTAGCCGTCCTTTTTTCAAAGAAGGCGGAAACTTTCTCGAACAGTTTGACCCTCCAGCTTCTTGATCATAATGAAATTACGGTCTCCATATCTAAAATGTTTACTATTATGATCCTCTGAACACAAAGATATACTCTCAATGAAGAGTGTGAGGTTCGCGGACGGCAAGGCATCCGGTAAAACGTTTGACTTTATAGCAATAGGTAACGTTCTACAGGGGTTTGATTGTCTGCTTTAACATTCGAACCATGAATTAAGGTGTCTATTGCAAAAACTGTCTAACGTATTTGCACCCGGAATACATGGCTTGGCTCCCGGAGTCACAGGATAGGTGACGCTATTGACTTAGTCGTTTGTCTCGCACAGAAGGTGGTAACGTTAATGAACGGCATGACCCTCGAACTTCTAATTCATAAATGAAGTTACTGTGCCCGCCACTGAAATGGAGTCCAGTTTCTTTCCCTGTTCACAATGTTATAGTCATGATTCGGCGGGTTACCGTCTCCGAAGGTAGGACCGTCGGTAAAACGTTTGACTAGGTAATAGTCATTTATACCAATAGGTAACATTCTACAACGGCTTGATGTTCCGCTTTAATATTCAAACGGTGTATTGAGGTGCCTATTGCCAACACTCTTCTGCGGATTTACTCCAGGACTTCCTGGATTGAACCTAGAATACACAGAATATGTGAAGCTATTGGCTTAGCTGGGCGAATATCATAGAAGGGGATAGCGGTCGGGAACAGTTTTGCTCTCTATCGTCTATTTGATATGTAAAATTAAGGTGCAGATCACTGAAATAAATAAGAATTTCATTCTCTGAACACCATGTTATAACCTCGATGTAGCGGGTGAGGCTCGCGGAAGTTAACGCCATCGGTAAATCGTTTGACCTTATGGCAATTTGTAACGCTCTCAAACGGTTTGACGCCATATTTAAAAATGCGAGCTATAAATTAAGGTGTCTATATCCCATGATGTGCAGCGCATTTACATCCGGAGTACCTGGTTTGACTCTCGGAATCACAGGATAGATAAAGCTATTGACGTTGCCTTTCGTCCGTCACACAGGGTGGTAACGTTCTCGAACGGTTTGACGATTAATTCTTTAATTCATATATAAATTTAAGGTGCAGTTACTAAAATGTATACCACTATGTTTCCATAATCACGAAGTTATTCTCTCGGTCGGGCGGGATAGCTTCTCGGACGGCAAGGATTTCGATAAATCGTTTGCCTTTATAGCTACTGGGAACCATCTCAAAATGTGTAACGCTCCATTTTAATATTCGGACCGTGGAGTAAGGTGTCTTTGCCGACACTGTTCAGCGGATTTACTCCCGGAATTCCAGATTTGAATCGCGGAGTCACAGGATATGTGGATTTATTGACTAACCCGTCCGACTCTCAAAGACGGTGATAAAGTTCACCAACGGTTTCGCCATCGATTTTCTAATTCATGCATGAACATAACGTGCCCGTCAGGGGAATTATAGTTTGTTTCCCTGAACAGGAATTTAGACTATCGATACAGCAACTTAAGATTTCGGAGGGTCAGGTCTTCGCTAAAAGTATGACGCTACACGAATTGGTAACGTTCTACAAAGATTTGACACTCCACGTTAATATTCGTACCGTGAATAAGCGCGTCCATTGGTAATACTGCTCTATGGATTCACTCCCGGAATAAGTGATCTGAGCCACGGAATCACATTATAGGTGAGGCTATTAACTTCGCCGTTCGACTCTCACGGAAGGTGACACCGTTCTCGAAACGGTTTGGCCATGAATCATCCAATTCGCACATGAAGTTAAGATGCCCGGCACTAAAGTTTATACTAATTCGTCCCTCCTATTGCGATGTCATGCTCTCGATACAGCGGGATACGCTGTCGGAAGGTAACACAATCTGTGAAAAGAATGACTTTATAACAATTTGTAATGTTCTCGGACTACTTCACTTCCTACTTTAAGGCTCATGCCGAGAATTTAGGTATGTATTGCCAATGCTGTACAGCGGGTGTACCCTAATATTGCCTGGTTTGGCCATCGGTATCACAGGAGAGTTGAAGGTACGGACGTAGCTGTGACTCTCTCATAGAAGTTGGCTATTTTCTCGAACGGTCTGCCCTCGATATTCCTATATATTGCATAAAGATAATGTATCCCTCTGCAAAAATGTATAATAATTTGTACACGTGAAAACCAAGTAACACAATCGCTGCAGCGGGTTGTGTTCTCGGAAGGTAAGGAATTGGGTAAAAAGAATAACTTTATTCCAATTAGTAATGTTCTTCGACAGATGGACTCCCTACATTTATATTCATACCGTGATGTAAGGGGTCTCTTGTTAATACTGTTCAGCTAATTAGTTTCCGGAATTCCAGGTTTGACTTTTGGGATCGCAGGATGGATGAAGATGTTTACTTATCCGTTCGAACCTCACAAAGAGTGGTAACGTTGTCGGACTGTTTCACCCCCTATCATCTAATTCATACAAGAACCTGTGCTGTGCAACACTAAAATGTATACTATTGCCTTTCTCTAAACACGAAGATATAATCCCGATGCGGCGTGTTAGCTTCTCGGAAGGTAAAGCTTTCGGTAAAAGGTTTATGAGTAGCGTTCTGCAACGTGTTGACGGTCCGCTTTAATATTCATACCGTGAATTACAGTGTCCAATGCCAATACTTTTCAGCTTAATTACGCCCGGAATACCTGCTTCGGCTCTCGGAATCAAAGGAGAGGTGGAGCCATTAACTCTGACGTTCGACTCTCATTTAAGGTGGTATCGGTCTCGAACGGTTTCACCCACGATCTTCTAACTCATACATGAAATTGAGGTGCCCGTGGCTGAAATGTAAATTAATTTGTTATTCTGTACCCGATGATATACTCCAGATTCAACGGATTACGATTTCGGTGGGAGAGGTAATCAGTAAGACGACTGACTATATTCCTACTTGTACCGATCTCAAAATTACAGAAATGATGAAAAACTGAAACTCAACCGTAAAGTAAGGTGTGCAATTCTAGTGCTGCACACAGCATTTAATTCCATAATACCTGCTTTGACTCTCGGATTCTCATGATAGGTGAAGCTATTGACTTATCAGTCCGACTCCAAAGAGTGTGGTTACGTTCTCAAACGGTTTGGCGCTCTATTCTAATATTCGAAACCGTTAAAGAAGTTGTTTATTACTAACACCATTCAGCGCATTTTCTCCCGGAATACCTGGTTTGACTCTCGAAATCGCAGGATGGGTGATGTTGTTGACGTAGATGTTCTCCTTTCACAGACGGTGGCCTCGTTCTCGAGCGGTTTGACCCTCGCTAATCTAATTCGTACATGAAACTAACGTGCCCATCACTAAATTGTATACTAATGTGTGACCATAACACGCATCTGTACTCACGATACGGCGTGTTGGCATCTCGGACGGTAAGGCATACGGTAAACGTTTGACTGTATAGAAATTAGTAACGTTCTCACGCAGTGTGACGCTCAATTTTATTATTCAAGCCGTGAATTAAGATGTCTATTGTCAATACTGTTCAGCGGATTTACACCCGGAATACCTGGGTTGACTCTCGCAATCGGCGAATACGTCAAACCTTTAACTTAGCTCTTCGTCTATCAAAGATGGTGGTAACTTTCTCGAACAGCTTGACAGCCAATCTTCTTGTTCATAATGACATTAATGTCCCTGTCACTCAACGTTTACTAACTTGATACGCTGAACACGAAATTATTCTCTCGATGCAGCGGGCCATGTCCTCGGAAGGTGTGACCTTGTGTGAAACGTTGCCTTTATTCAATTTGGTAACGCTCTCAAACGGTTTGAGGCTCTACTTTTACAATCAAGCCGTTGAATAGTTGTCTATTGTCAATAATGCTCAGCTTATTTACGCCCGGAATACCTGCTTCGGCTCTCGGAATCAAAGGAGAGGTGGAGCCATTAACTCTGACGTTCGACTCTCATTTAAGGTGGTATCGGTCTCGAACGGTTTCACCCTCGATCTTCTAATTCATACATGAAGTTTAGCAGCCTGTCCCTGAAAATGAGTACGAGTTTCTTTCTATGAACACGTACTTATACACTCGATGAAGGAGCTGAGGTTTGCGGACGGAAAGGCCTTCGGTAAAGCGTTTGACTTTATGGCCATTGGTAGCTGTCGCAAACGGATTGACACTCGACGGTAATATTGAAACCGTGAATTAAGGTTTGCTTTGCAAAAACTCCTCAGCGGACTTACTTCCAGATCACCTGGTTTGACCATCCGAGTCACAGGATAGGTGAAGCCATTGACTCAGCCGATCGTATCTCACAGAATGAGTCAACGTTCTCGAACTGTTTAAACCCTCCATCTTCTAATCCATGCATGAAATCAAGGTGCTCGTCAGGAAATATACGCTAGTTCGTACCTCTGTACATGGTGTTATTCTCCCGATTCAGCGTGATAGTCTTTCGGATGGTAAAGCATTTTGGAAGCAGTTTGACTCTAAACATATAGGTATTTTTCTACAACTGCTCGACGACCTGCTTTAATATTCAAACCGAGAATTGAGGTGTCTATTGCCAATGCTCATCAGCGAGCTTACTCCGGTTTTCCCAGGCTGACACACTGAACCACAAGATAAGTGAAGCTATTGACTTAGCCGTTCGTCTCTCACAGAAGGTCGTAACGTTCCCCAACGATGTGGCACGCGATATTCCACTTCACACATGAATTTAAGGTCCCATCATTGAATTGTATACTAATGTACTTCCCTAGACACGTAGGTATACTCTCGACACAGCCGGTTAGTTTCTCGGATGGTAAGGTGTTCGGTACAACGTATGATTTTATACCAACTGGTAACGTTCTCAAGCGGTTTCATGCTCTGCTTTAATGTTCATACCGTGAGGTAATATTCAAACTCGGAGTCAGAGTTTAGTTGAATTCTTTAGGTAAAAAGTTTGAACCTATACCAGTAAGTATCGTTCTACGACGGTTCGAAACTCTATATTACAATTCATACCGCAATCTAAGGTGTCTGTTTCCAATACTGTACTGCGGATAGACTCACGGAATTCCTGGTTTGACTCTCGGTATCACAGGATAGGTGAAGGTATTGACTTATCCGTTCGTCCCTTACAGAAGGTGGCACCGTTCTCGAACGGTTTCACCCGCGATCATCAAATTCATGCTTGCAATTAAGGTGCCGTCACTGAAGCGAAGATTAATTTCTATCTAGGAATACGAATTTGTACTCTCGAAACGGCGAGTTTTCTTCTTCTAAGGTAAGGCCTTCGATAAAGTGTTGGACTTTATACCAATGGGCAATGCTCTCAAAACGGTTTGACGCTCAACTTTGGTATTCAAATCGGATTTACTCCCGGAGTACCAGCCTGTCTGTCGGAATCGCATGATATGTGAAGCTACTGACTTAGCCGTTCTTCACTCACAGAAGTTGGCAACGTCCTCGAGCGTTTTGATCCTTGGTAACCGTGTTCATACGTGAAAATAAGGTGTGCATCGGCTATTACGCCTACTAATTTGTTTCCGTGAACAATAAGTAAGGCACTGGCTACAGCGGGATAGATTCTATTAAGGTTAGGTATTCAGTAAGAAGAATGACTTTATAGGAATAAGTAATTTTCACCGACCGTTTGACACATTGCTTTAATATTCATAAGGTTAGTTAAGGTGTCTATTGGCAATAGTGATCAACGGATTCGCTCCGGGATTACCTGGATAAGCTCTAGAAATCACAGGAAGGGTGAAGCTATTGACATCGGCGTTCGATTCTGAAGGAAGGTGGTATAGTTCTCAAACGGCTTAACGCTCAATCTTCTACCTCATACATAAAATTAAGGAGCCAGGGCCTAAAAGGGATACTATATTGATCCTCTCAACACCTTATCATACTCTCGATACAGCGCGTTTGGATTTCGCATGGCAAGGTCGTCAGTAAAACGTTTGACTTTATACCAACTGGTAACGTTCTCAATCGGTTTCACGCTCTACGTTAATATTGAAACAGTGAATTAAGTTGTCCGTTACCAATACAGTACTGCAGATAGACTCCCGAAATACCTGGATTTGCTAACGGAATCACAGGATAGCAGAAGTTATTGACTTAGCCTTTCGCCTCTCACAGAAGGTGGCAACGTACTCGATCGGTTTGTCCCCCGATTTTCTAACTGATATATGAAAAAACGCTGTGCTTCGTTTATGTCCAGTAATTTGCTTCCATGGGCACTAAGCACGACACTCGCAACATCGGGTTCTGTTCTAGGAAGTTAATGTATTCGCTAAAAGGAGTGACTGCATCGATGCTCATTCCGATCGCGTACGTTACCACATTCCTTGAGAGTCAAGCGACTAAGTAAATAGCTTCACCTATCATGAGATTCCGCGAGTCAACTGGGCATTCCTGGTGTAAATCCGCGGAACACTATTTTCAACTGGGGTCTTATTTCACGGAATGAGTATTCAGGCAATCAGTCAAACCGTCGTAGAACGTTACCAATTGCTATAAAGTCAAAAGCTTCACCGAAGACCTTACCCTCCGAAAAACAGACCCCCTGTATCGAGAGCATATCAGCGTGCTCGGAGGTGCGAACTAGTATACATTTTAGTGACGAGCACCGTAATTTCATATATGAATTAGAAGGTGGTGGGTCAAACATTACGGGGACGTTACCATCTTCTGGGAGATACGATCGGCTAAGCCATAGCTTCGGAGTAAATCCGCTGAGCAGTATTGGCAATAGAAACCGTACTTCACGGATGGAATATTAATGTAGGGAGTCAACAGGTCGGAGAACATTACCAATTCGTAGAAAGTCATTCCTATTACAGAATACCTTTCCAACAGAGAACCTAACGCGCTGTAATGTGTGTCCTGGTCAAGGTTCAGGGAAACATATTAGTATACATTTTATGCGAACCGACACCACATGTTTGTGTATAAATATCAGCATCGAGAGGCAAAGCGTTCGGGATCGATACCGCCTTCCTTGAGAGCCGAGCGGCTAAGTCAATCGCTTCAACTATACTGTAACTCCAAGAGCGCAACCAGGTATGCCGGGAGTAAATCCACTTAATAGTATAGGCTTTAGGCACTTTGACGCACGGATATAATATCAAAGTAGGGCGTCACTCCATTTGAGATGGTTACGAATTGGGATAGAGTAAAACCATTTACCGAAAGCCTAACATTCCAAGAAACAAACCCACTGTACCTAGAATATATCATCGTGTTCAGGGAAATCCATAAATATACATTTTAATTTCATGAATGAAATGGAATATCGTGGGTCAAACCGTTCGGAAACCTGACCACCGTCTTTGAGATTCGTACGGATATGTCAGTAGCCTCACCTATCCTGTGATTCCGAGTGCCAAACCAGGTATTCCGGAATTAAATCCGCTGTAGCGTATGGGCATTAAAAATACTACTTTCTTCTATACATGTTAAAGTACAGAGTCACACAGTTGTGCATCGTTATTTATTGGTATTGAGTGCAACGTTTCACCGACAGCCGTACCTTCCTAGAAACTCATCCGCTGCATCGAGAGTATAGCTTTGTTTCGAGAGAAGCAAATAAGTAAACATTATAGTGACCTGCTCCATATTTTCAGGTACGAATTACAAAATCGAGGGCGAAACCAATCGAGAACGTTACCACCGTCTTTGAGCATCGTACAGCTCAGCCAGTTGCATCACCTGTCCTGCGATTCCGAGAGACAAACCAGGTATGCCGGAGTCAACCTGCTGAACAGTATTTGCATTTGGCACCTTAATTCACGGTGTGAATATGAAGCCGGAACGTCCAACGGTTGTAGAACGTTACGAATTGCGTTAAAGCACAAACGTCTTCGCAATGGCCTTCCCTTCCGCGAATAGCACCCGCATCATCCAGAATATAACTTCGTGTTCACAGAAAGAAATTAGTATTCATTTCAGAGACGAGCATCTTAGCTTCATGTATGAATTAGAAGATCGATGGTCAATCCGTTCGGGAACGTTGTCACCTTCTGTCACAAATGAACGGTTAAGTCTACAGCTGCACCTATCCTGTGATTCCGGGAGTCAAAGCAGTCAATCCGGGAATAAACCCACTGGGCCGTATTGGCAATAGACAGCTTAATTCGCGGTATGAATATTAAAGCGGAACGTCCAACGGTTGTAGAACGTTATGAATTGGACTAAATCCAAACGTTTTTCTAAAGGCCTCACCTTCCACGGAACTGACCCGCTGCAACGAAAGCATAACTTTATTTCCAGTGGATAAAATTGGCACTGATTGCAGAGACTTCCACCTTAACTTCGTGTATGAATTGTAATATCGAGGATCAAACCGTTACAGAAAGGAACCACCTTCTTAGAAGGTTGAGCGGCAATGTTAATAGCCTCACCTATCCTGTGATTGCGAGAGTCAAACAAGGTAATCCAGGAGTAAATTCGCAGAAAAGTATGATCTTTATTCACGGTATGAATGCTAAAGCAGATCGTAAAACCGCTGAAGAACGATACATACTCGCATAGCGTCAGACATGTTATCCCGCCGTATCTAGAGTAAAACATCGTATCGAAAGAAACACTCATGTATACATTTTAGTGATGGGCATCACAGTTCCATGTATGAATAACCAAATCAGGAGACAAGCCGTTCGAGAATGTTACCACCATCTTTGAGTGTCGATCGGCTGAGTCAAATGCTTAATAGATTCTGCGAATCAGAGATTCTAACGCGATACTCCAGGAGTAAATGCGCTATACAGTATTGGCGTTATAAAGCCTACATTCAGGAATAAATAATCAATTGCAGAATAAGGCCGAAATAGAACATTATGAATTGGCATACAGTCAAACTTTTTGCCGAAGTCTTTTCCTTCGTGGACCTATCCCCATGTAGCGATTGTCTTGCGTATTGTTCACCGGAACAGAATGGTACACATTTAGCAGAGGGACAGCATATTTTCGTGTATGAATAGGGCGATAGGGGGACAAACCGTGCGAGGACGTTACCACCTTCTTTGAGAGATGAACGGCAAGTTCAATTGCTACACCTATCCTGCGATTCTCAGAGTCAAGTTGGGTAATCCGGGAGTAAATCCCCTGGACAGTATTTGGTAATAAATAACTAAATTCGCGGAGTGAATATTAAAATATAGCGTAACACCGTGTGAGAACGTTACTAATTGCTACAAAGTATAACGTTTTACCGATGACCGTACATTCTGCGAACCTCACGAGCTTCCTCGAGAGAATAACTTCGTGTTCAGATTATCAAATTAGTAACATTTTAGAGACGGGGACCATAACTTCGTTATGAATAAGATGATCGAGATCAAACCATTCGAGAACGTTGACACATTCTGTTAGATACGAACCGCTAAGTCAATAATTTCATCTATCCAGTGATTCCGGTAGTGAAATGAGGTATTCCTGGAGTCAGTACGCTGAATCGTACTGACAAGTGACACCTTAATTCAAGGTTTGAATAAAAAAGTAAACCGTCAAACCGTTTGTGATCATTGCCAAATGGTATAAAGTCAAACACTTTACAGATGGACTTAACGTCCGAGAAGCTACCCCGCCGTATCGAGAGTATAGCTACGTGCTTAAGGAAACACAATAGTATACATTTTCGTGACGGACTCCATAGTTTCAGGTATGAAATTCAAAATCGAGTGTCAAACCGTTCAGAACGTTACATCGTTCTTGAGAGACACACAGCTTTGTTATTAGCCCCACCTATCGTGTTATTCCGCAAGTGAAGCCAGGTGTTCCGGAAGTAAATGCGTGGAACAGCTATGGCAATAGACACCTTTATTCACGGCTTGAATATTAAAATTGAGCTCCAAACCGATGGTTAACGTTATCAATTGTTGCAAAGTCAAACGTTTTACCGAAAGCCGTACCATCCGCGATCCTCACCCGCTTCATCGAGATTATTACTTCGTGTTTAGGGGATAATTTTTTGTATACAATTTGGTGACGGCAACTTAAATTCATGCATGAATTAGATGATCGAGGGTCAAAACTTTCGAGAACGTATCCACATTCTGTTCGGCAAAAACGACTAAGTCAATAGTTTCACCTTTCCAGTGACTCGGAGAGTCAAACCAGGTGTTGCTGGAATAAATCGGCTGAACAGTATTGCCATAAGACACATTAATTTACGGTGTGAATATTAAAGTAGGTCGTTAAACCGTTTGAGAACGTTACCAATTGTCATAACGGCATACTATTTACCTGAAACCTTACCTCCAGAGATCATAACCCGCTGTATCGAGGGTATAACTTCGTGTTTAGCGAATCGAATTAGTAGACCTTTTAGTGACGGGCACCTTAATGTCGTGTATGAATTAGAAGATTGATAGTCAAACCGTTCAAGAATGTCACCACCATCATTGACGGTCGGACGTCTAAGTCAGTAGCTTCATCTGTCCTGTGATTCGGAGAGTAATTCCAGGAATTCCTGGAATAATCCGCTGAACAGTATTAGCAATAGACAGCGTAATTCACCATATGAACATTAAAGCAGAGCATCAAACCGATGTAGAGCATTACATATTCGTATAGAATCTAACGCTTTACCGAAGATCTAACCTTCCTTGAAGCTAACGCTCTGTATCGAGAGTATAACTTCGTGTTCAGTGAAGCAAATTCATATACATCTTGGTGACGGCTACATTAGTGTTTTGTGTGAATTCGATGATCCAGGAAAGAAAGGTTCGAAAATATGACCACCCTTTCTTGAGATTGGAACAGCTGACATAATAGCTTCTTTGAGGTTCGAACGAACAAGTCAGTAGCATCAGCTATCCTGTGACTCCGAGAGTGACACCGTGTACTCCAGCAGTAAATACACCCAACGGTTATGGCAAGAGACACCCTAATTCACGCTATGAATATTAATGTAGAGAGTCAAACTGCGGAATTACGTAACGCATTGTATAGAGTCAAACTCTTTCCCGAAGGCCTAATATCCAGAGATTCTAACCGAAGTTACACTCTCGATACAGCGGGTTATTCTTTTGGAGCGTATGGCTCTCGGTAAAGCGTCTGACTTTGTAGCAATTGGTAACATTCTGAAACGGTTTGACACTCTATTTTAATATGCAAACCGTGATATAAGAGTCTATTGCCAAAACACTTCAGCGCTCTTACTCGCGGAATACCTCGTTTGACTCTCGGGAATCGCAGGATGGGTCAAGCTACTGACTTAGGTGTTCGAATGTCATAGAAGGTGGTTACGGTGACGAACTGTTTTACACTCGACCTTCTAATTCATACACGAAATTAAGATGCCTTCACTAAAATGTACACTAATGTGTTTCGCTAAATACGTTGGTATACTCTCGATATGGCGGATAACTTCTCGACCGATAACGCATTCGGTAAAGCGTTTGATTTTAATAGCAATTAGTAACGTTCTCATACGGTGTGACGCACAATTTTAATATTCAATACGGGATATATTGCGTCTATTGCCTATATCGTTCTGCGAATTAATACTGGAATATCTCGATTGACTTTTTGAATCACAGGACGTATGAAGCTATTGAGTTAGACGTTTGAATCTCCAATATTGTGGTAACATTCTCGAAAGGTTTGACACTGGCTCTCCTTATTCATAATGAAATTAAGGACCCGTCACTAAAATGAATACTAATTTGATCCTCTGAATACGAAGTTATACTGTCGATACAGCAGGTTAGTTTCACGGAAAGTTAGCTCTTCGGTAAAGCGTTTGACTCTATACGAATAAGTAATGCTCTACAAATGGTTCGATGCTCTGTTTTAATATTCATACCGAGAATTGAGGTGTCTATTGCCAAAACTCTTCAGCGGCCTTACTCCGAGAATACCTGGCTTGACTCTCCAAGTGACAGGATAGGTGAAGCTATTGACAAAGCCATTCGTCTCTCACAGAAGGTGCCAACGTTCTCGAGCGGTATGACCCTTGATCTTCTAAATCATACACCCAGCAAAGGTGCTGATCACTAAAATGAATAATAACTTCTTTCCCTGAACACGTACATTTACTCTCGCTCCAGCGGGTGAGATTCTCGGAAGGTAAGGCCTTGCGTAAAACGTTTCACTTTATACCAATTGCTGACGCTCCCAAACCGCTTGACTATGGGCATTAGCATTCAAACCGTGAATTAGGGTGCCAATTGCCAATACTGTTCGGCGGATTTGCTCCCAGAGTACCTGGTTGACTTTCATAGCCACAGGATTCGTGAAACATTTGACTTAGCCTGTCGATACTCAAAGAAGGCGGTAACTTTCTCGAACGGAGTTTCTCTTGTTTTTGTAATTCATACATTAAACTATGGCGACCGTCACTGAAATGTGTACATATGTGTTTCTCTCGACTCTAAGTTGCACTCTCGATTTCGGAAGAGAAAACTTTCGGTAACAGGTTTGACGCTATGCGAGTAAGTATCGTTCTTCAACGGGTAGACGATCTGCTTTAGCACTCATACCGAGAAATAAGGTGTCTATTGAAAATACGTTTCTGCGAATTTACTTCCGGAATACGTGGTTGGACCATTGAAATCACAGGTTGGGTGTAACTATTGACTTAGCCGACAGCCGCACATAGAAGGTGGTAACGTTCTCTTAGCTTTGACACACGATCTTCTAATTCATATATCAAAATAAGGTATGCCTCTGCTATAATGTCTACTATTTTGGCTCCATGAGCACTATGCATGACACAAGCTATGGCGCGTTATGTTCTAGGTGGTATCCTCTTCAGCAAAAGGAATGACACTATACAAATTGATAATGTTCTCCGACGGATTGACCTTCTACTTCCATATCCGTATCCTAAATGGAGATGTCTATTGCCAATACTGAACAGCGGATTCACTCCCGAAATATCTGATTTGGATATCTGAATCACAGAGTAGGTGAAGCTATTTGACTTGGCCGTTCGACTACCAAATGTGGTGGGAACGTTCTCG
Organism: Lasioglossum baleicum; assembly: GCF_051020765.1. Classification (NCBI taxonomy): domain Eukaryota; kingdom Metazoa; phylum Arthropoda; class Insecta; order Hymenoptera; family Halictidae; genus Lasioglossum; species Lasioglossum baleicum. The sequence continues at coordinate 6,479 of NW_027469864.1, read as the reverse complement.
AAGGGCTTGAATCCAGATTATTATATTCATACATGAAAACAAGATGAAATCACTGTATCCTAATGCCGTTTTCTGAACACGAAGTTATACTCTCGAAACGGCAGGTTAGCTTCTCCGAAGGTAAGTCTATTCGTAAAGGTTTTGACTCTATACCAACAGGGAATGTACTATAACTGTTTGGCGGTCGGCTTTAATATTGAAACCGTTAATTATGGTGTCTTTTGCCAATACCTTTCAACGGACGTAATCCCAGAATACATGGTATGATTCTCCGGATCACAGAATAGGTGATGCTATTTACTTAGCTGTTCGCTTCTCACAGAAGGTTGTAACGTTCTCGATCGGTTTGTCCATCGATCTTCCAATTCATACATGATATTACGTTGCACGTGACTAAAAATTTCTACTAATTTGTTTTGCTGAATAAGAAGTTATACCCCCGATACAGCGTATCGTGTTCTCTGACGGTACGGTATCATGTAAATAGTATGTCTTTATGTCAATTGATAACGTTCCCAAACGTTTTTACTCCCTACTTTAATATTCATACCGTGAATTATGGTGTCTATTGTCAATATTGTTCAGCAGATTTACTCCTGCTATACTAGTGTGACTCTCGTAACCACAAAATAGGTGAAGCTGTTGCGTTATATGTACGATTTGACAAAGAAGGAGATAACTTACTCGAACGGTTTGACCCGCGATCTTCTAATCCGCGCATGAAATTAAAGTGTCCGTCGCTAAAATGTAAACTAATGTGTTTGTCCGTGCAGAAAGTCATACTCTCGGTACGGCGGGTCTGTTTCGCGGTAGGTGAGGCTTTCTGTATAAAGTTTGACACTACACCTATAGGTGAAGTTCTACAACGGTTTGTCGTTCTACCTTAAAACTCATACCATGAATTAAGATGTCCGATGCCAGATGTTTACGCCGGTTTGACTCCCGGAATACCTTGTTTGACTTTCGGAATCACAGGATAGGTGAAGCTATTGTCTTGGCTGTTCGACTCTCACAGAAGGTAGTAACGTCCTCGAGAGGTTTGGCACGCGATCTACTAAGTCATACTTGAAATTAAGTTACTCGTCATTAAAATTTAGTCTATTTTGCTTCTCTGACCACGAAGTTATGCTCTCGACGCAGCGGGATACAACCTCGGAAGATGATGCCTTCAGTAAAAAGTTTGACACTATACCAACAGGTAAGGATCTACGACGGCTTGAAACTGTACCTTAATCTTTATACCGTAAATTGGGGTGTCTATTGCAAATACTGTCAGCGGACATACTGCCGGAATACCTAGATTGACTCTCGGAATCACTGGCGAGGTGAAGCTATTGACTCAGCGACAGTCAAAGTGGTCGACACGTTAAGAAAGTTTGACTTTCAATCTTGAAATTCATACATGAAAATAAGGTGTCCGTCTGCTGAGATGTCATCTGATTTGCATTCGTGAACACTAGGCAGGGCACTTCGTCCGGAGGATTAGGTTCTCGGAAGATAATGTATACGGATAATAAGAATGACACTATAGCAAATTGGTAATGTTCTCCGACGGTTTGCCTTCCCTACTTTAATACCCGCGGTGTGCATTAAGGTCTCTATTGCCTATGGTATTCAGGGGATTTACGCCAGGAATACCTAGTTTAGCACTAGGAATCACATGATAGGTGAAGCTATTGGCTTAGCTGTGCGACTTTCAAGAAGGTGGTAATTTTCACTAGCGGTATGACACTCCATTCTCTTATTCATTCATGAAAACAAGATGTCCGCCTGCTAAAATGCCGACTCATTGCATCCTGTAAAAACTAGGCAAGGCAATCGCGGTTATCAGAAGGAAGGTGTTGGAATTAACGTGTGTATTGCCAATACTGTTCAGAGCATTTACTCCCGGAATCCCTGGTTTGACTCTCCGAGTCACTGGATAGGTGAAGCTTTGACATAGTCGTTTCGAATCTGACAGAAGGGGGCAACTTTCTCGAAAGGTTTGACACTCGACGTTCTAATTCATACATGAAATGAAGGTGCCCGTCACTAAAATGTATACTAATTTGACCTCTGAACACGAAGATGTACTGATGATACAGCGGGTTCGCTTCCCAGAATGTAAGGCCTTTCTATAATGTCTGACACTATATCAATACGTAACCTCCAACAAAGCTTTGACTCTGGACATTAATATTTATACCATGAAATAGGGTGTACGATGCCTATACGGTATAGCGGATTTACTCCCGAAATTCTTCCTTTGACTTTCGGGATCAGAGAATAGGAGAAGCTATTGACATAGCCGTTCGAGTCGCACCAAAGGTGATAACGATCTCGAATGGTTTGAACGTCGATCATCTAATTTATACATGAAATTAAGGTGCTCGTCACTAAAATGAAAACTAACATCCTTTCTCTGAACTCGAAGTTATATTTTCGATGAGACAGGTCATATTCGCGGAGGCAGTACCTTCGGTAAAGCGTTTTATATTATACAAATTTGTAACGTTCCCAAACGGCTGGACGCTCTACTTCAATCTACCAACTGCGAAGTAAGGTGTCCATTGCCATTACTGTAGAGCGGATTTACTCCTCTTTGCCTGGATTGTTTCTCGGAATCACAGGATAGGTGAAGATATTGTCTTAAATGCCCGATTTTCCATGTAGCTGATAACGTTCTGAGATGGTTTGACAACCAATTATTCGATTCATACATGAAAATATGGTGCCCGTCTTCTAAAATGTCTACTAGTCCGTTCCTCTGAATCCGGTGACGGAAAAATCCCTACGGACGCTTGCGTTCTCGGAAGTAAGGAATAGGATAAAAAGAATGTCTTTATACCAATTGGTAATGTTCACCGGCGGTTGGACTCTCAACCATAATATACATGACGTTATACTATTGCTAAGCTCCACAGCGGTTTGACTCTGTGCATTAATATTCATACTGTGAGGTGAGGTGTCTAGTGTCAACAATATTCAGCGCATTAACTTCTGGAATACCTGTTTGCCTCTCGGTATCACAGGATAGCTGCAGCTACTGACTTAGATGTGCGACTTACAAAGATGGTGATGATGCCATCGATCGGTTTCATACTCGATCTTCCATTTCATAGATTAAATTAACGAGCCCGCCACTAAAATGTTTTACTAATTGGATTCTACGACCACGAAGTTATACCGTCGATACTGATGGTTATATCGGATGGTAAGGCATCCATTGAAGAGTATTACGCTATTCCTATTAGTAGCACTCTCAAACGGTTTGACGATCAACTTAGATATTCATACCGAGAATTAATATGTCTATTGTCAATAGTGTACAGCGATGATATTGGTTAAGCGGTTCGTCCTCCGCAGAAGGCGGCAATATTCTCGAGCGGTTTGACACTCGATCTTCTAATCCATACATGAAACTAATGTACTTCGAGCTAAAACCAATACCAACTCGCCCCACTGAACACGATGTTACACTCCAATACAGCAGGTTAATTTATATGTGGGTAAGGTCTTCGGCAATAAGACTGACTTTATAGCAATTTGTAACAATCTCAAATGGTTTGACGCTCTGTTTTAATATTCAAATCGTGAATAAAGTGCCTATTACCAACACTGTTCAGCGGATTTAATCACGGAATACATGGTTTGACACTCAGAATCGCAGGGAAGATGAAGCTATTGACTTAGCCGGTCATCTGTCATTGAAGGTGGTAACGATATCGAGTGCTTTGACTCTCGGTGACGATAATTGTTCACAAGCATGTGGTATTCGTTCGCATAAAATGCCATCTAATTTGTTTCCAGGAACATTAAGCAGGACACTAGCTACAGCGAGGAAGGTTCTCGGAAGGTATGGTATTCGGTAAACGGAATGACATTATGCTGATTGGTAATGTTCTCTGTCGGTTTGACTTTCCACATTAGTATTCATATGATGAATTAAGGTGTCAGTTTGCAATAAACTGCAGCGGACTTACTGACGGATTACCTGATTTGACTCTCGGTATCGCTGGAAGGGTGAAGGTCTTTACGTAGCCGTTCGAACCACAAAGTGTGTGGTAACGTTCTCGAACGCTTGGACCCTCGATCAACGACTTCATACATGTAATTATGGTGACCGTCACAAAAATGTTTACCTATTTGTTTCTCTCATCATGACGATACACTCTAGAAACAGCGGGATGGGTACTCGGAATGGTAAGGCCTTTGATAAGTAGTCTGTCTCCGTGCCAATATGTAAGTGTCTACAGTGGAGTGAATCTGTACTTTATTTTTCATCGCGTGAATTAAGCTTTTGACTTTATAGCAATGGGTAACGTTCTCAAACGGTTTGACGCTCTATATTTAATATTCAAACCACGAATGAAGGTGTCTACTACCATTAATGTTCGCTGATTTTCTCCCGGGGTACTTAGTTATCTCGTTGACCCACAGGATAGGTCATATGTTCTATTTCACAAAGAAGGTGGTAACGTCCTGGAACGGTTATCATCTCGATCTTCTCATTCATACATGAAATAAAGGTCCCCGACACTAAAATGTCTAATAATTTGCTTCTATCAACACGAAGATATACTCTCGATACAGCGGGCTAACTTCACGGAAGGTTAGGCCTTCTGTAAAAAGTTTGACTCAATACAAGTACGTAACATTCATCCACGGTTTGAATTCCGACTATATTATTCAATCCGTGAACTAAGGTGTCTATTGCCAATACTGTTCAGGGGTTTGCTCCCGAATTACCTGGTTTTACTACCAGAATCACAGGATAGGTGAAGCTACTGACTTAGCCGTTCGTTTGTCACAGACGCTGATAGCGTTCTCGAGCGACATGTCTCACGATCTTCTAAATCATGTATGAATTTAAGGTTCCGTCACTAAGTTGTATACTAGTGTGTTTCCCAAACCACGTAGCTACACTCTCCATATGGCGGATAGCTTCTCGGTCGTCAAGGCTATCGGTAAATTGTATGACTTTATACCTATCGGCAATGCTTTGATACGGTTGAACGCTTAACTTGTTCATTCAATCCGTGAATAATGGTATCTACTGGCAATACTGCTTAGCGGATTTACTCCAGTAACATCTGGATTGATTCTTCGAATCACTGGATAGATGAAGCTATTGACTTAGCCTATCGATTCTCACGGAATGTGTAAATGTTCTCGAATGGTGAGACTATCGACCTTATAATTCATACATCAAGCTAACCTGCCCCTCACGGAAATGAATACAAATTTCCTTCGCTGAACACAAAGTGATACTCCCGATACAGCGGGTTATTTATTCCGAGGGTATTGTCACCGGTAATGCCTTTGAATTTATAGGAATAGGTAACGATCTGAAACGGTTTGACGCTGTATTTTAATATTCAATCCGTGAACTATGGTGTCTTTTGCCAATACGGTACAGCGGATTAACTCCTAACTATTTACATAGTTTCACTTTCGGAATCTCTGGATAAGTGAAGCTATTCACTTTTTTTCCTCTGAGCACGAAGATCTATTCTCGAAGAGGCGTAAGATACTCGCGGATGGAAGCGACTTCGGTAAATCGGTTGACTCTATGCGAATAGGAAAATTGTTGCAACGGCTTGACGCTCTACTTTAATATTCGTACAGTGAATTAAGGTGTCTATTGCCAATACAGTTCAGCAGATTTACTCGCGGAAGACCTAGATTGCCGCTAGGAATCTTTGGATAGTTGAACATATCGACTTAGCCGTTCGACACTCAAACAAGGAGGTAACGTTCTCGAACTGTTTAACCCTAGATTTCATAAACCACACACTAAGCTAAGGAGCCCATCACTAAAATGAATAATAACTTCTTTCTGTGAGCACGAAGTTTTACTCTCGATCCAGCGGGTGAGGTTCTCGGAAGGTAAGGCCTTGCGTTAAACGCTTGACTTTATACCAATTGCTAACGCTCTCACACCGCGTGACTCTCTGCATAAATAATCAAACCGTTAATTGCGGTGTCAATTGCCAAAACTATACAACGTATTTGTTCCGGTAATACGTGGCTTCACATTCGGAATCACAGGATTGGTGAAGCTGTTGTCTTTGCCGTCCTACCGGCAAAGCTGGAAGGTTCGGAAACGGTTTGACCCTCGATGCAGTAATTTAGTCTTGAAAGTAAGGTGTACTAAGATGTATAATACTTGGTCTCTCTGAAGACGAAGATATACACTCGATGCAGCGGTTCAGCTTCGCGTATGGTAATGCCTTCGGTATAATGTTTGACTCTATACCAATGGGGAGCGTTGCCAACTGTGTGACACTGTACTTTATTATTTATAGCGGGAGGTAGTGTTTTTAACGCCTTTGCTGTACATGGAAATTACTCCCACAGTATCTGGTTTGACTCTCGCAATCACAGGACAGGTGAGGCTATGAACTTTGCCGCTCAACTCTCTAAGAAGGTGGTGTCGTTCTGTAACGGTTTGACCCTCGATATTCCAGTTCATTGACGAAGGAAAGGTCCCGTCACTG